>NW_025536053.1:5000-70606 GCF_020615455.1 Coregonus clupeaformis | reverse complement strand
ATCTGTAAATCTTCACAAGGTTTTCACACACTGTTGCTGGTATTTTGGCCCATTCCTCCATGCAGATCTCCTCTAGAGCAGTGATGTTTTGGGGCTGTCGCTGGGCAACACGGACTTTCAACTCTGACTTTCAACTGATTTTCTATGGGGTTGAGATCTGGAGACTGGCTAGGCCACTCCAGGACCTTGAAATGCTTCTTACGAAGCCACTCCTTTGTTGCCCGGGCGGTGTGTTTGGGATCATTGTCATGCTGAAAGACGCAGCCACGTTTCATCTTCAATGCCCTTGCTGATGGAAGGAGGTTTTCACTCAAAATCTCACGATACATGGCTCCATTCATTCTTTCCTTTACACGGATCAGTGGTCCTGGTCCCTTTGCAGAAAAACAGCCCCAAAGCATGATGTTTCCACCCCCCATGCTTCACAGTAGGTATGGTGTTCTTTGGATGCAACTCAGCATTCTTTGTCCTCCAAACACGACAAGTTGAGTTTTTACCAAAAAAGTTATATTTTGGTTTCATCTGACCATATGACATTCTCCCAATCCTCTTCTGGATCATCCAAATGCACTCTAGCAAACTTCAGATGGGCCTGGACATGTACTGGCTTAAGCAGGGGGACACGTCTGGCACTGCAGGATTTGAGTCCCTGGCGGCGTAGTGTGTTACTGATGGTAGGCTTTGTTACTTTGGTCCCAGCTCTCTGCAGGTCATTCACTAGGTCCCCCGTGTGGTTCTGGGATTTTTGTTCACTGTTCTTGTGATCATTTTGACCCACGGGTGAGATCTTCGCGTGGAGCCGCAGATCGAGGGAGATTATCAGTGGTCTTTTATGTCTTCCATTTCCTAATAATTGCTCCCACAGTTGATTTCTTCAAACCAAGCTGCTTACCTATTGCAGATTCAGTCTTCCCAGCCTGGTGCAGGTCTACAATTTTGTTTCTGGTGTCCTTTGACAGCTCTTTGGTCTTGGCCATAGTGGAGTTTGGAGTGTGACTGTTTGAGGTTGTGGACAGGTGTCTTCTATACTGATAACAAGTTCAAACAGGTGCCATTAATACAGGTAACGAGTGGAGGACAGAGGAGCCTCTTAAAGAAGAAGTTACAGGTCTGTGAGTGTAATGACGCTCCAGGAGAGTGAGGATCCATTTGCAGTTTTATTACAATCTTGGTCGTACAAACAGGGTCAATCGCCAGCAGACACAACAGTAGGGATAAGGCAACTCGTAATCCAGGTACAGGCATAAGGTCAGTGCAGGCAGCAAGCTACAACAATCAGTCAGTAAAGAATATAGTCCAAGGCAGACAGCAAACAATCAAGGAGGGAAAAACAGTCCAGAGTAAATCCACGGGTAGACAGACACAGGCGAAAAACGCACAGCAACGATCACCAGGGCTAACAAGACTTCGCAAAGAGAGAGAGTTAGAGAGCACCTAAATAGTCTACTGATGGGAGTCAGGTGCAACGGTAATCAGAGCCAGGTATGTGGGAAATGAAGTTCAGGGGTTTAATACTCAGGGAGAGGGTTCCCTCTGGTGGTGAGCAAGAGGAACAGCGGGAGTCTCATTTGTGACAGAGCCCCCCTGCGAGCGGCTCCTGACGCGAGGGCGAACGACGCCGGGGTCTTCCTCGAGGTCGGGGGCCGGTTTCTCCGGTGCGTCCTATGGAACTCAGTCATGAGTGCGGGGTCGAGTATGTCCTCTGTATTAACCCAGGATCGCTCTTCCGGTCCGTACCCCTCCCAATCCACCAGATATTGGAGGAGCCTGCGCCCGCGTCTGGAATCGAGTAGATCTCGAACCTGATATGCCTCCTCGCCGTCCACCAAGATGGGTGGGGGGCCCTGATCACTGGTCTGCTCCTCCTCCTCCGCTCTCGGACCACCAGCGGGTTTGAGAAGTGATACATGAAAAGTGGGAGAGATACGATAATTAGAGGGTAATGCCAAACGGAAGGAAACTGGTGTAATCTGTTTAACAATTTGGAAGGGACCTACATACCTGGGACTGAGTTTCTTGCAAGGAAGTCTGAGGCGTAGGGTCTCGAGTGGATAGCCAGACCCATTGACCTGGAGTATATTCGGGATTGGGGCGACGGTGACGATTGGCCTGCAACTTCTGTCTCCTGACAGCACGTAGCAGGTGGGTGTGAGCCTGACTCCAGATGTCCTCGCTTCTCTGGAGCCAGTCGTTGACAGAGGGTACCTCGGTGGGTTCCCCTGACCAAGGAAATAGGGGAGGTTGGAAGCCCATTACACATTGGAATGGAGTTAGACCGGTGGAGGGTTTCTGGAGTGAGTTCTGTGCATCTCCGCCCACATGAGGAATCGACTCCAGTCTGCTTGGTTCTGATGACAGTAGGTTCTGAGAAACCGGGTGACTTCCTGATTGAGGCGTTCTGTCTGACCATTAGATTGTGGGTGATATCCTGACGTGAGGCTAATGTTGATGTTGAGTTGTTGGAAGAATGCTGACCATACTCTGGATGTGAATTGGGGCCCCCGGTCCGACACGATGTCCTCAGGCAGGCCATAGAAGCGAAACACAAGGTTGCACATAAGTTCGGCTGTTTCCTATGCAGTAGGCAGTTTGGGAAGTGGAATCAACCGGCAGGCCTTGGAGAAGCGATCTATGACAGTGAGTATTGTGGTGTTCCCATTGGACTTGGGAAGATCGGTAATAAAGTCTACGGCAAGATGGGACCATGGTCGGTGGGGAACTGGCAGTGGTTGCAGTAGGCCCGATGGTAGTTGTCTGAGATGTTTGCTTGTGTTACAGGTGGTGCATTCGTTAATGAATTTTATTGTGTCTGCCCGCAAGGTTGGCCACCAAAAGCTGTTCTGAAGCAGGTGAACAGTGGCAGCGATTCCAGGATGACCGGAGCTGAGTACGGAGTGAACTTGCTGTAGCACTTTCTGACAGAGATCTTGAGGTACAAAAAGTTTTGTTAGGGGGCATTCGGGAGGAGGGGTCTTTTGTGAATTGGCCTGGGTGAGCTCTGTCATGATGTCCCACTGAATAGGGGCCACGATTAATGACTCAGGAAGCAGGGTTTCCTTGGATTCAGTGGGAACTACACCGTCGTGTTGGCGTGACAATGCGTCTGCTTTGGTGTTCTTTGAACCGGGACGATAGGTAACGGTGAAGTCAAATCGTGTAAAGAAGAGAGCCCACCTCGCTTGTCTGGGATTCAGTCTCTTGGCAGATCGCAAGTATTCCAGATTCTTGTGGTCAGTTAGAATCACAAACGGGTGTTTAGCTCCCTCCAGCCAATGACGCCTACTCCTCCATAGCTGCTTTCATGGCCAACAGTTCTCGGTTACCGACGTCGTAGTTCTGTTCGGCTGGACTAAGTTTGCGGGAGTAATAGGCGCACGGATAGAGCTTGAGTGGGGATCCGTGCCGCTGTGAGAGGATGGCTCCAATGCCCGTATTAGAAGCGTCCACCTCAACTGTAAACGGGATTTCAGGATTAGGATGGTGGAGGATGGGAGCCGATGTGAAACGTGACTTGAGATCGCGAAAGCCTCCTGTGCTGTAGTTGACCAGGTGAGGTGTCGTGCATTTCTCTTAGTCATAGAGGTTAAGGGAGAGGCTACCGAGCTGAAATTCCTGATGAAGCGTCGGTAGAAGTTAGCAAATCCCAAGAGCGTTGTAACTCCTTTAAGGTTACTGGCAGTGGCCAGTCTAGAACGGCCTTGACCTTCTTCTCGTCCATGGCGACTCCTTCCTGGCTGATGATGTAGCCCAAGAAAGACGTGGAAGTCTGGTGAAATTCGCACTTCTCTGCTTTGGCGTATAATTGGTGATCAATGAGTCGTTGTAATACTGTTCTCACGTGTTGCACGTGTTCCTCATAGGTGTTGGAATAGACGAGAATGTCATCGATGTAAACAATTACCCAACGATTAAGCATGTCCCGAAAGACGTCATTGATAAACGACTGAAATACGGACGGACTATTGGACAGCCCGAAAGGCATAACCAAATACTCATAGTGCCCAGTGCTGGTAGAGAAGGCTGTCTTCCATTCATCACCGTCCCGGATGCGAATGAGATTGTAGGCGCTGCGGAGGTCCAGTTTGGAGAAGTACTTGGCTTTGCGGAGTTGTTCTAGGGCAGCTGGTACCAGCGGTAAAGGATATCGAAACTTGACGGTGATGTCGTTGAGACCCCGGTAGTCGATACAAGGGCGTAGGCCACCGTCTTTCTTTTAACAAAGAAGAAGCCAGAGGCTGCAGGTGATGTCGACGTTCTAATGAACCCCTTCGGAAAGTTCCTCCTCGATGTAGTTGTTCATGGCTTCTGATTCGGGTTGTGATAGAGGGAAGATTCGGCCCTTAGGTGGTGTTGTGCCTGGTAATAGTTCGATGGAACAGTCGCTTGATCGGTGAGGAGGGAGTTCCATCGCCTTGGTCCTGCTAAAAGCTTCGATGAGGTCAGAGTATTCAATGGGAAGAGTGGGGAAAAGGACCGCCTCGTCCTTTAGCGTGACGGTCTGAATGGAAAGTGAAGGGCTGCCAGTTAAGCATTTGGAGTGACATGACGGGTCCCATTTGATGATACGACCCTCCCTCCATGAGATGAGGGGATTATGTTGACGTAGCCAGGGGGAGTCCAAGAATAACCGGGTTATGAGGTGATGAAATGACGTAGAAACGAATTACCTCAGTGTGAAGGGTACCGGTCTGTAGTTGAAGGTCCACGGTGGTGTGCAGAACCCTCCCATCGCCGAGAGGCCGTCCATCTAGCGCCTCCACTGCCAATTGAGAGTTACAGGAGATTAATGGGAGTTGTTGTTGTTGGGCAAACTCGTGAGACATAAAGTTCCCGGCTGCTCCTGAGTCTAATAGAGCTGATGTGGATATCTGATTGCCCTCTAGAGATAATACGATAGGTACTTTGATGCAAGAACTGGAGTGATGTGCTTGAACACAAGGACTCACCGAAGAGGGATTACGAGGAGGTGGTCTGGTGGGGCAAAAACGCCCTCAGATGGCCCGGTTGACCACAATAGAGGCAGAGATGTTGACGTATGCGGCGTTCGTTCTTCCGGAGTCAGGTGAGTATATCCGAGCTGCATGGGTTCAGTTTGAGACAGAGTGACCGGGTATTGTGTGCTGGTGGGTACCGTTCTGAGTGGACGACGTGAACGAATCAGATTGTCAATCTGAATGGTTAGTTCGATGAATTGATTCAGCGATCTCCCTTCATCTCGGCAGGCCAGTTCGGATTGCAACTCCAAGCTGAGTCCCCTTGCGAAAGAGCAGTTTAAGTGTGCTCTCCACCCAGTCGGTTTGAGCTGCTAGAGTGCGAAATGTCAAAGCATATTCTGCTGCGGTATTCCTGCCCTGGCTCAACGCCAGTAGTCGGTCATCAGCTCTCATACCTCCCTCCGGGTGTTCAAATATTTCCCGAAGCGTTGAAGAAAGGTACCAAACGATGGGAAAGCAGTGCCATCCTCTCTCCAAACCGCCGTCACCCACTCTAACGCCTTGTCAGTGAGGAGTGAGCATACCAAGGAAATCTTGCTGGCATCGGTGACATACATCGCTGGTTGTTGATCAATGAATAATGAACATTGCAGTAGAAATCCCTTACTTTTAGTTGGGTTGCCGTCGAATTTATCAGGGAGAGCCAGACGTGGGTTAACTGTGAGTGACGGTGGTGGAGAAGCGCCCACACTCGCGTTCGGTTGAGGAGGGGCTGGGTTGCGTTAGCGACACCGGCAACCTCTGTAGCGTCCTGACGAGTTCCTCTGTTACTGTAGTTAAATGGGTTAGCTGCTGTTGATGAATGGCGAGTTGGTTAGCTTGAGTGGAGATCTCCGTGGACATCTGAACCAGAGCTGCTGGATCGTGTGTTGGCGAAGTCTTCTGTAATGACGCTCCAGGAGAGTGAGGATCCATTTGCAGTTTTATTACAATCTTGGTCGTACAAACAGGGTCAATCGCCAGCAGACACAACAGTAGGGATAAGGCAACTCGTAATCCAGGTACAGGCATAAGGTCAGTGCAGGCAGCAAGCTACAACAATCAGTCCAGTAAAGAATATAGTCCAAGGCAGACAGCAAACAATCAAGGAGGGAAAAACAGTCCAGAGTAAATCCACGGGTAGACAGACACAGGCGAAAACGCACAGCAACGATCACCAGGGCTAACAAGACTTCGCAAAGAGAGAGAGTTAGAGAGCACCTAAATAGTCTACTGATGGGAGTCAGGTGCAACGGTAATCAGAGCCAGGTATGTGGGAAATGAAGTTCAGGGGTTTAATACTCAGGAGAGGGTTCCCTCTGGTGGTGAGCAAGAGGAACAGCGGGAGTCTCATTTGTGACAGTGAGAGCCAGAAATCTTGCTTGTTTGTAGGTGACCAAATACTTATTTTCCACCATTATTAGCAAATAAATTCATTAAAAATCCTACAATGTGATTTTCTGGAATTTTTTTTCTCAATTTGTCTGTCATAGTTGACGTGTACCTATGATGAAAATTACAGGCCTCTCTCATCTTTTTAAGTGGAAGAACTTGCACAATTGGTGGCTGACTAAATACTTTTTTCCCCCACTGTATTTACACATATACATACACATACACATACACATACACATACACATACACATACATATACATATACATATATACATATATATATATATACACATATATACACACACACATACATACACACATTCATACATACATACATACATACACATACATATCCTTTAAAAAAATATATATATTCCCCTTTATTACTTTCCAACCCCGCCACCCTTTCCCTACTTGGAGTAAACTTGTGAACAACAATGCTTAGGCCTCTACTTCCAGCTTATACCTACTATCTACATTTTATGGACACAGTCAATTGTACACTAATTCTATTTTGTTTGTTTTTTCTCCTGAACTTCCTCTACTCTCAACCTCTCCGATCATTTTCATGATGTCCATCAAGTTTGCTTCTATATGCCATATCTTTCTAACTGTGCTCTTTCACAAAAGCTCCCAACCTACAACCTATATACTTATTATGGACACAGTATGCTTACATTATTAGTTATCTTGTTATTATTTGTTGTTAGTTGTTATTAGTCCCATCCTTCAATTCCATTCAACACCTTCTATCTATCTTTTAACACCATCCATATAGGATTTATATTTGCCATATATATTTAAACTGTACTGTGATGTCTTACAAAAAGTCTGAACCTTTCTATTCTCATTGTTTCTACAGATTGTGAATTGAAAATAAACATTTTTGCTAAAAGTATTATTATGTTATTGATCGATTGACTATGACTTTTCAGATTATCCAGTAATGCTATATGCAAGGTTAGCTCCAGGTAAATATTGCAATCCTTTAGCCATTCCTGGACCTGTGTCAAAAAATCAAGCTACAAGTGGACAGTACCAAAACAAATGATCTAATGATTCTTTCTCTTTGCAGCAAAATCTGCAGAGCTGGGAAGATTGTATCCCCCATATAAATAACATTCTATTGGTAGCAAGAATTTTATATAATAATTTAAAATGAAAGATTCAAAGTTTTGAAACCGGTGTCGTTTTGCGTATCAGTTCATAAACACTATGCCATGGGATCGGTATGTCAAAGATCTCTTCCCAACTATTTTTCAATCTATATGGGACGGCTGTCAATCCTTTGGTCCTTAAATGAAACTGATATACCTTTATATTTATCACAGTTTTCCATAACCAATTATGTTCTTTAATGCAAGGCCGACAGACAAGTTCCTTACTTTCTCCTCCTTCCATTTCCTCTTCCATTTTTGCGGTAAGGCTGCAATTATTTGGTTGTAATTTTGGGTAGAGCAGACATTTGCATATGTCTTTGTTAGCTGCATGTGCGACATAACTCCACCAGTCCTACCGATTATATCATTTACAAAGATTCTACCTTTTTTAAAAATTAAAAAAAGGTGTTTTTGTCAATTAGTATATTTGAGTTTAACCACAATATTTGTCGCATTATTTGTTATTTCGTTTCTGGTGGATTAAATTGAAATTGCAACCAACTTTCTAATGCTTGTTTTAGAAATAGTGATATCTGGGAGATTAGTTGTAATCTGAATAAAGGGAAAAAGGCCATTCTTGAACATTGGTTGAGACAATCTTACTGATTTGCTAGAGAACCAGTTCAGATTTAAGTATTGCATGACTGAAGCTTTTAGTGATAGGTCTAATGCTTTAATGTGCTTTTGTGTGTTGTACTTAGTCAATTGAAAATGTGCTTAAAGTTTTGAAAAAACAACCTTTTTGATGATCTGTTTTGAGTTTTGTACTAAGAGTTGTGAAACGTTACCACATATGTATGAAAATTGTACCAAAGCAAAAAACAATGTGTGTGAGTTTGAGTGTGAAGTAGTTTGCTGTGTTGATGCAATGCTCAGTAGTTAACATGACGTTGTGGAATGAGTTTAGCTGAAACTTGCAGCATTCTGGTAATGCAGCTTCCTGAATTAACTTTAACACTTTGGCTTGGAGGACATCTGTGGTTATGAGCTGTACATGACAAAGGGTTCATTTCCCTGTATAGAAGAGGGATAAAGGGGCCTCCCAATTGGCGCAGCAGTCAAAGGCACTGCACTGCAGTGTTGAGGTGTCACTACTGTCTGGGGTTTTATCCCAGGCTGTGTCACAGCCAGCCATGAGCGGAGTCCCATAGGGCGGTGCACAATTGCCCCAGCATCGTCTGGGTTAGGGCAGGTTTGGCCCAGGGGGCTTTCCTTGGCTCATCGCGCTCTAGCGACTCCTTGTGGTGGGACAGCAGTCGTCAGTTGAACAATGTTTTCCTCCAACACATTGGTGCGGCTGGCTTCCGGATTAAGCAAGCAGGTGTTAAGAAGCAGCGCGGCATGGCGGGTCATGTTTCAGAGGATGGCATGATTGACCTACGGTCGGGTAAAATTACTACAAAAATCTTTAAAAGAAGTGGGAGAGAGACAGAGAGCATTCTTGTTGAACGTAAAACCACATCAGACTGGGTTGTGGTCCGGAGGACCCTGAACCATGAACCAGGTTTAAAGTGCGAGTTTGTGGAGGTCTTGGTCTAGTACCCATCACTACATCTCTGTAGCAGATGACCCCTCAAATCTATCAATGTCTAGCACATTGAGAACATTTATCATATAGTTTCTTATATACTGAAATATTGAATTTGCCAATGTGGTGTATGTCGCCCAATTATCGAATATTTGTAATCATTAGCAGTCTATTTTTCAGTAGAGGGTAACAGGATAGTAGTGACTTTTGGTCCCAAACCCTTAGAGAAAGCTGAAATATATTTTAGTGACTATGATTTTGGGGTTAAACTAGTCCATATGATGCAATAGTTGCTATCTGCCACTGAGGGGGCCATGTACACACAAACAGAAGCAGGAAGAGAGTTACAGACAGTGAAGTCTATTAACATTAGGAAGTAGAGTCATTCTGGCTGTTGCCTTCGTCCTTGACACACATTTGTGCTCAGGTACCATGTAATATACCAGGCAGACTGAAACCCTCACATGGCTCTTCATCTCTCCCTCCTCCTCCTCCTCCTCCTCCTCTTCCTCATCCTCTACAGAGTATCAGCAGGTATGTGTAACATGTTTCTATAAAGGGCCAAAGTCCAGTGGGTCAATTCACTGTAAACACGGTGTAATAAATCTCAATCATTAACAAGCTGTTTTATAGTGTATAAGCAATGGGATTTTTATTCTGCAGTGCAGATTCTGTTGAATTCCAACCTAAATGTGTTTTGTGTTGATGTGTTCACAGTGAGGTATGTGTCTGTGCAGGCCGGAGGTTCCATCACCATCCCATGTCACTATGATCAGTATTACATAAATCGTGTGAAATACTGGTGTAAAGGGTATGATTGGATTCGTTGCTCCTCTCTAGTACGCAGTGACCATCCTAAGAGCAGTGGTAATGCCTCAATCTCTGATGACATCAACCAGAGAGTCTTCACTGTGACCATGACTGATCTGGAGCCAGAGGACTCTAAGACTTACAGGTGTGTTGTGGAGATCAATGGAGGACCAGATATCATGATACAACGGTTCTACCTGTCTGTCACTCCAGGTAAGATCCCTGCAACTCTTACAATTCAGTAAAGTAGAATAGGTAGTTCTCAGTAATGATGAGACAATCAGAAATAGCCTGCTTCCACAAACTAAATGACTGGTGTTCTCATTTCATTTCCTGGTAACTGGTTCCTTGTCTGGTAACTGGTATCACCATTATTGTTCAAGTTAAACCTGAAGAATACTTTATGTTCTCTGTATGTAGATGGTGGTGTAAACTTTGTTTAAACTCTGCAGTGGTTGGTTTTAAAACATTTTTAAAAAATAATATTAATAATAAAATACTTACTAGAAATAAAGTTCTGCTGCTGAGTTCTTTCTTTGGTGTCTGTACCTCTGTGTTCAGGTACTCCAGGACTCTATGTGGACCAACAGGAAGTGACTGGAGTAGAAGGAGGGAGTGTCACTGTCCGTTGTTACTATAGTAACTCTGGAGATATAAAGTGGTGCAGGATGGGTGGTGATTGTGTGTCGTATTCTGGGACTTTACATGGAACATCAGTGACATTAAAGGATATCAGTCTGGCCAACAACAGAATAGTCTTAACAGTGACTATGAGTGGACTGAAGATGGAGCACACTGACTTGTATTGGTATGAAGTGGGAGAACTAGAGATGTCTGTTCACATCACTGTCAGTCAACAAACTGCAACACAAAAACATCACTGCTATCAGTAAGTACTTTCTGTTTGAGTCACAAAAATAGTTTAATATCCATAGTTACTTCACATCAAAATGATGTAATTTTCTTACATTAATATCACCCTGAAAATATGTATTTATTCCATGATTTACTTCTTGACATAGATGATAGTCAGTGAAAATCTGCTACTGTTTTCATAATCCTTGACAGCAGATTCACTTTGTTTCATCATCTGAAACAAATTGGAATATTAACTATGAATGTGATGTTGCTATACAACCTGACTATCTGGTATACCAGTAATTTCATTGATGGCATTGTTGTTTTACATCACAGCAACCCAAGCTCCAACCAATCAACAACCCTCTGCCTCTCCAACTGCTGAGCCTGTTCAGACTGACAACACAAGTCAAGGAGCTGAGGGGAACAAGGAGGACGTCCACCAGAGGTTATTATCACTCATTCAGCTGTATTATCCCACATATTATGGCAATTGGCTGATAATATGAACACAAAGAAATGTTACAATTCCATCATACACTACAACAGCTGAAGATAACCAAACACCCTCCCTAAATGCATATAGAGACTGTTAGCACTTCCTCTTGGTAGAACATCTCTTTGGAGAAGTAGCAGAAATGTTTGTGTTATTCTCACTCATTTGCAAGGACAAGTTGCACTCTTAAAAAAAAGAAAACATTATTTGTATAGTAATAATCTCAATAATAATCATATCATGTCTTCAATTGTATGGTCAACTTCCACACATGTGAATATCTAAATAATTGTTCCATTTATCACAACAGTGTAAACAACAAGTTATTACTTTTTCACAAATGATCAATTTATAATGATCTATTTTAATTGTATTTTTGATTCAAGTTCTTCTATGTAATCCATCAGGTCCATAGATGTGAAAGTCCTACTGATTCCTTGGGGCATGTTGGTGGTGGTGACAGCTGGTATCCTAGTCACATGGAAGATCTGGACAAAGCACAGTAAGTAGTCATTTTATGTGAATATAAAAAAGGAGAATAGTTAAGAAAATACCAAATGTGTTGACATTGCGAACAACAGTATATTGCTTAACTGTTATTGATCTTGAATGGCAAAAAGTATTTGGAGGAATTGTCTATAAAAAATCTATTCAGAGGTATTATTGTACTATAACAAACTCAGAAGTAATTGACATCTCCCTCTTTATTCCAGAGGACAATAAGGCCAAGGACCAGACAACTAACAACTCAGTGGTAGGATACACTTAATTTATTATATTCTATTATTTTCAACCATCTGCTTTTCTGTTCATGATTTGGGATCATCTACCATTTGACTCTAGTGTTACCTCTTCAGTTGGTTATCAATGAGTTGACATAAAAGGTCCCATATTCTGAACCCAAGGTCTTATAACACTCAAGACGTTGAAAAATGATGTTTAAAAGACAGAGAACAGGAAGCTGTCAGTTCACTAAATATATATGTGACTGCATCCTATCATGGAAACAAACTGTGGTTTAGTTGGTAAATAGACCAGTCCTGTTTCTCTTTGCTGTTTATTTCTTTGCAGTCTGCTGACCCTGAGCAGGACATTTCATACAGCACAGTGAGCCACACCAGAGAAACAGCACAGCAGGTACAAACTGAATAAACCTGGTTTAGGTCTGTGGAGATCTTGTACTAGTACCAATCACACCATCTCTGCATGGAGCTAAGGTTCTCTCTCTCTTTCTCTCTCTTCCATTTCTGCAATGTGAGCTTGGGTTCTCTCTCTCTCTCTCTCTCTCTCTCTCTCTCTCTCTCTCTCTCTCTCTCTCTCTCTCTCTCTCTCTCTCTCTCTCTCTCGCTCTCTCTCAATTCAATTCAATTCAATTTTTCAATTTAAGGGCTTTATTGGCATGGGAAACGTATGCTAATATTACCAAAGCAAGTGAAATAGATAGTAAACAAAAGTGAAATAAACAATAAATATTAACAGTAAACATTACACTCAGAAGTTTCAAAAGAATAAAGACATTTCAAATGTCATATTATGTATATATACAGTGTTGTAACAATGTGCAAATAGTTAAAGTACAAATGGGAAAATAAATAAACATAAATATGGGTTGTATTTACAATGGTGTTTGTTCTTCACTGGTTGCCCCTTTTCTTGTGGCAACAGGTCACAAATCTTGCATCTGTGATGGCACACTGTGGTTTTTCACCCAGTAGATAAGGGAGTTTATCAAAATTGGGTTTGTTTTCTAAATCTTTGTGTATCGCTGTAATCTGAGGGAAATATGTGTCTCTAATATGGTCATACATTTGGCAGGAGGTTTGGAAGTGCAGCTCAGTTTCCACCTCATTTTGTGGGCAGTGTGCACATAGCCTGTCTTCTCTTGAGAGCCAGGTCTTCCAACGGTGGCCTTTCTCAATAGCAAGGCTATGCTCACTGAGTCTGTACATAGTCAAAGCTTTCCTTAAGTTTGGGTCAGTCACAGTGGTCAGGTATTCTGCCACTGTTTACTCTCTGTTTAGGGTCCAAATAGCATTCTAGTTTGCTCTGTTTTTTTGTTTGTTCTTTCCAATGTGTCAAGTAATTCTCTTTTTGTTTTCTCATGATTTGGTTGGGTCTAATTGTGTTGTTGTTGTTGTTGTTGTCTTGGGGCTCTGTGGGGTCTGTTTGTGTTTGTGAACGGAGCCCCAGGGCCAGCTTACTTAGGGGACTCTTCTCCAAGTTCATCTCTCTGTAGGTGATGGCTTTGTTAAGGAAGTTTTGAGAATCGCTTGCTTTTAAGTGGTTATAGAATTTAACGGCTCTTTTCTGGATTTTGATAATTAGCGGGTATTGGCCTAATTCTGCTCTGTATGTATTATTTGGTGTTTTACGTTGTACACAGAGGATGTTTTTGCAGAATTCTGCATGCAGAGTCTCAATTTGGTGTCTGTCCCATTTTGTGAATTCTTGGTTGGTGAGCGGACCCCAGACCTCACAACCATAAAAGGCAATGGGTTCTATAACTGATTCAAGTATTTTTAGCCAGATCCTAATTGGTATGTCAAATTGTATGTTCCTTTTGATGGCATAGAAGGCCCATCTTGCCTTGTCTCTCAGATCGTTCACAGCTTTGTGGAAGTTACCTGTGGCGCTGATGTTTAGGCCGAGGTATGTATAGTTTTTTGTGTGCTCTAGGGCAACGGTGTCTAGATGGAATTTGTATTTGTGGTCCTGGCAACTGGAACTTTTTTGGAACACCATTATATTTGTCTTACTGAGATTTACTGTCAGGGCCCAGGTCTGACAGAATCTGTGCAGAAGATCTAGGTGCTACTATAGGCCCTCCTTGGTTGGCGACAGAATCACCAGATCATCAGCAAACAGTAGACATTTTACTTCAGATTCTAGTAGGGTGAGGCCGGGTGCTGCAGACTGTTCTAGTGCCCTCGCTAATTCGTTGATATATGTTGAAGAGGGTGGGGCTTAAACTGCATCCCTGTCTCATCCCACAGCCCTGTGGAAAGAAATGTGCGTGTTTTTTTGCCAATTTTAACCGCACACTTGTTGTTTGTGTACATGGATTTTAAAATGTCGTATGTTTTTCCCCCAACCCCACTTTCCATCAATTTGTATAGCAGACCCTCATGCCAAATTGAGTCAAAAGCTTTTTGAAATCAACAAAGCATTAGAAGACTTTGCCTTTGTTTTGGTTTGTTTGTTTGTCAATTAGGGTGTGCAGGGTGAATACGTGGTCTGTCGTACGGTAATTTGGTAAAAAGCCAATTTGACATTTGCTCAGTACATTGTTTTCACTGAGGAAATGAACTAGTCTGCTGTTAATGATAATGCAGAGGATTTTCCCAAGGATACTGTTGACGCATATCCCACGGTGGTTATTGGGGTCAAATTTGTCTCCACTTTTGTGGATTGGGGTGATCAGTCCTTGGTTCCAAATATTGGGGAAGATGCCATAACTAAGGATGATGTTAAAGAGTTTAAGTATAGCTAATTGAAATTTGTGGTCTGTATATTTTATCATTTCATTGAGGATACCATCAACACCTCAGGCCTTTTTGGGTTGGAGGATTTGTATTTTGTCCTGTAGTTCATTCAATGTAATTGGAGAATCCAGTGGGTTCTGGTATTCTTTAATAGTTGATTCTAAGATTTGCATTTGATAATGTATATTTTTTTGCTGTTTGTTCTCTGTTATAGGGCCAAAAAGATGGGAGAAGTGGTTTACCCACACATCTCTGTTTTGGATAGATAGCTCTTCGTGTTGTTGTTTGTTTAGTGTTTTCCAATTTTCCCAGAAGTGGTTAGAGTCTATGGATTCTTCAATTACATTGAGCTGATTTCTGACATGCTGTTCCTTATTTTTCCGTAGTGTATTTCTGTATTGTTTTAGTGATTTACCATAGTGAAGGCATAGGCTCAGGTTTTCTGGGTCTCTATGTTTTTGGTTGGATAGTTTTCTCAATTTCTTTCTTATGTTTTTGCATTCTTCATCAAACCATTTATCACTGTTGTTACTTTTCTTTGGTTTTCTGTTAGAGATTTTTAGATTTGATAGGGAAGCTGAGAGGTCAAATATACTGTTTAGGTTTTCTACTGCCAAGTTTACACTATTACAGTGGAACGTTTTGTCCAGGAAGTTGTCTAGAATGGATTGAATTTGTTGTTGCCTAATTGTTTTTTGGTAGGTTTCAACACTACTTTCCTTCCATCTATAGCATTTCTTAATATTATTCAGTTCCTTTGGCTTTGATGCCTCATGATTGAGTATTGCTCTGTTCAAGTAGAATGTGATTCAAGTAGACTGTGATTCAATTAGACTGTGATTTTCAATCCCTGCAGTGTTGAGCTGAGTTTCTGAAGTTCCTATACTCTTTATTCCTATGCATGTCGCCATAAGTTTACCTTCTGTCCTGTCCATTTCTCAGGGTCCAAAGCCAGAGAGCCACCATGACGTGATGTACAGCACTGTGATGCCTGATCAGTTCAGGACAGAACAGAAGGTCAACATATGGCTACATGCATCGTTGGTCTTAGACAACATTATGGATGTTACTCATAAACGTCATAGCCTTGGCAAATTTGCATCTGTTTTAGAAAACAATTGTATTTACAGTTTCATTTTCTTTCTTGGAACAAGCAATAGATACATGTACACTATAACAATACAACAATACATTTTTGTTATCTGGGTCTCTCTCTACCAGCAGGCCCCATTTCCTGAAGATGATGATGATGTCACATACAGCACTGTCATCCCCCAGCACAAGGCCCAACTAAAAGTACAGGCCAAGGTAAAGCTGCTCTGTTGATTAGCCACAGCTAGTATTATGTTATCAGAAACAACAGTAGGTGATTGTTTCCTCAGTGTTAACATAGTCATGGTTATGTCACCATTATACCTATAGGTATAATATATCACCTTTATGTCACATATCACAATTACAACTGTCTTTCACAGAGAACTGTGTTTTAAACTGTACCCTCCATTATAACAGAACTGTCCCTGTTCACCTCTCTACCTGTTCCTCCTCTGTAGGCAGCAGAACCAGATGATAATGTGGTCTACAGCTCACTAGCTCTACAGGTGACCACACAGGTCAGTGCTGGTGTCTCCTCTGTCTGTTGTACCAGATGATGCTGATTTCTCAACAAAGATACAGACAACACCACATTGCTATGTGTTGTAAACGTCACTCTTTAATCACACAAATCTTTCTTAGTCTTTTTAGTTTTGCTGCATGAAAAACTGTATAATCACGTTGTGACCAGCTAACCACATTGTTTTCAGCGTGTATCCATAACATTACAGTGTGGAGTGTGCCTGGGTTTAGGGTGAAGTTGCCCCTATATGCTGATCTTGGTTAAGGTTAGGATTGGGGGAGGGGAAGATGATTTTAGATCTCTATCTATTGGAAATGTCACCACAGTGATTGTGACTGAATGTTACACGTTCTCTCCAGCAGAGGGCAGCAGCAGCACAGCAGTGACTGACTGAGTGACCTTGGTGGAGTCCTTATCCTGGAAGGACAGCCCACTCCCCTCTCCTGTGTCACAACATCTATCTGCCTCCAATATGCTTTTGTCATACCTCTTAACCCACGCCAGAAAGACCCCTCTATCCTTTTGTGTCCATAAACTACTGAAGACAGTCTGCTGTGTTTGTTTTCATTGTCACCACATATATGTTTTTACATGTTCATCTTATTTCTCTCACCTATTTAATTGTCCTATGCCTGTAACTAATCATGATCAAAAGTATAGATAGTATAGTATAGTAGCTACTATGTATAATAAATACTATACTGCGATAATAAAATGTACTATACTGTCTATATTGCACAATGGACATTTGTCACACCTGATGTGTATTTTTAATGGATTATCAGATAAAATTGAGTTAATCATGAACATATAGTTAACATTCTTTGTGGCTAACTGAATTTGGCCGTTTGTTTTTGTCTCTCTCTTCAAACACAGTGAAGGGAGCAGCACCAGGGTTGAATAGAGTTTGGGCTAGACCTTTGTCTCCTTGGTATCTTCTTGATTGATTACAGCATGAGGGGGTGAAGTTTGTGTAATTTAGGGCCTTGTCATGTTTAAACTAAACATGAGTGTGTGTGCAAGACAGGGGAGCGGGTGATTGGTTGGAGTAATAGTTCAGCCGTCCTCAGAGACAAAGGAAGTGGACGGAGCATTAAAAGAGCGGGAAAACTGAAGAGGACTATATAACATTTTTACATTTACATTTTAGTCATTTAGCAGACGCTCTTATCCAGAGCGACTTACAGGAGCAATTAGGGTTAAGTGCCTTGCTCAAGGGCACATTTACGTCATTTAGCAGACGCTCTTATCCAGAGCGACTCACCAATTGGTGCGTTCACCCTATAGCCAGTGGGATAACCACTTTACAATTTGGGGGGTAGAAGGATTACTTTATCCTATCCCAGGTATTCCTTAAAGAGGTGGGGTTTCAAATGCCTGGTGGTGAGTGACTCCGCTGTCCTGGCGTCGTGAGGGAGCTTGTTCCACCATTGGGGTGCCAGAGCAGCGAACAGTTTTGACTGGGCTGAGCGGGAACTATGCTTCCGCAGAGGAAGGGAGCCAGCAGGCCAGAGGTGGATGAACGCAATGCCCTCGTTTGGGTGTAGGGACTGATCAGAGCCCGAAGGTACAGAGGTGCCGTTCCCCTCACTGCTCCATAGGCAAGCACCATGGTCTTGTAGCGGATGCGAGCTTCAACTGGAAGCCAGTGGAGTGTGCGGAGGAGGGGGGTGACGTGAGAGAACTTGGGAAGGTTGAACACCAGACGGGCTGCGGCATTCTGGATGAGTTGTAGGGGTTTAATGGCACAGGCAGGGAGGCCAGCCAACAGCGAGTTGCAGTAGTCCAGACGGGAGATGACAAGTGCCTGGATTAGGACCTGTGCCGCTTCCTGTGTAAGGCAGGGTCGTACTCTCCGAATGTTGTAGAGCATGAACCTGCAGGAGCGGGTCACCGCCTTGATGTTGGCGGAGAACGACAGGGTGTTGTCCAGGGTCACGCCTAGGCTCTTCGCACTCTGGGAGGAGGACACAGCGGAGTTGTCAACCGTGATGGCGAGATCATGGAACGGGCAGTCCTTCCCCGGGAGGAAGAGCAGCTCCGTCTTGCCAGGGTTCAGCTTGAGGTGGTGATCCGTCATCCATACTGATATGTCTGCCAGACATGCAGAGATGCGATTCACCACCTGGTTATCAGAAGGGGGAAAGGAGAAGATTAGTTGTGTATCGTCAGCGTAGCAATGATAGGAGAGGCCATGTGAGGATATGACAGAGCCAAGTGACTTGGTGTATAGGGAGAAAAGGAGAGGGCCTAGAACTGAGCCCTGGGGGACACCAGTGGTGAGAGCACGTGGTGCGGAGACAGCTTCTCGCCACGCCACTTGGTAGGAGCGACCGGTCAGGTAGGACGCAATCCAGGAGTGAGCCGCGCCGGAGATGCCCAGCTCGGAGAGGGTGGAGAGGGAGGATCTGATGGTTCACAGTATCAAAGGCAGCAGACAGGTCTAGAAGGACAAGAGCAGAGGAGAGAGAGTTAGCTTTAGCAGTGCGGAGAGCCTCCGTGACACAGAGAAGAGCAGTCTCAGTTGAATGACCAGTCCTGAAACCTGACTGGTTTGGATCAAGAAGGTCATTCTGAGAGAGATAGCAAGAGAGTTGGCTAAAGACGGCACACTCAATAGTTTTGGAAAGAAAAGAAAGAAGGGATACTGGTCTGTAGTGGTTGACATCAGTGGGATCGAGTGTTGGTTTCTTGAGAAGGGGGAGCAACTCTCGCTCTCTTGAAGACGGAAGGGACATGGCCAGCGGTCAAGGATGAGTTGATCAGCGAGGTGAGGTAGGGGAGAAGGTCACCGGAGATGGTCTGGAGAAGAGAGGAGGGGGTGGGGTCAAGCGGGCAGGTTGTTGGGCGGCCTGCAGTCACAAGTCGCAGGATTTTATCTGGAGAGAGAGGGAGAAAGAAGTCAAAGCATAGGGTAGGGCAGTGTGAGTAGGACCAGCAGTGTCATTAGACTTAACAAACGAGGATCGAATGTCGTCAACCTTCTTTTTCAAAGTGGTTGACGAAGTCATCCACAGAGAGAGAGGAGGGGGGGGGCGGGGGGGGAGGATTCAGGAGGGAGGAAAATGTGGCAAAGAGCTTCCTAGGGTTAGAGGCAGATGCTTGGAATTTAGAGTGGTAGAAAGTGGCCTTAGCAGCAGAAACAGATGAAGAAAATGTAGAGAGGAGGGAGTGAAAAGATGCCAGGTCGGCAGGGAGTTTAGTTTTCTTCCATTTCCGCTCCGCTGCCCGGAGCTCTGTTCTGTGAGCTCGCAATGAGTCATCAAGCCACGGAGCTGGATGGGAGGACCGAGCCGGCCGGGAGGATAGGGGACACAGAGAGTCAAAGGATGCAGAAAGGGAGGAGAGGAGGGTTGAGGAGGCAGAATCAGGAGATTGGAGGGAGAAGGATTGAGCAGAGGGAAGAGATGATAGGATGGAAGAGGAGAGAGTAGTGGGAGAGAGAGAGCGAAGGTTGCGGCGGCGCATTACCATCTGTGTAGGGGCAGAGTGAGTAGTGTGGGAGGAGAGCGAGAGAGAAAAGGAAACAAAGTAGTGGTCGGAGACATGGAGGGGAGTTGCAGTGAGATTAGTAGAAGAGCAGCATCTAGTAAAGATGAGGTCAAGCGTATTGCCTGCCTTGTGAGTAGGGGGGGACGGTGAGAGGGTGAGGTCAAAAGAGGAGAGAAGTGGAAAGAAGGAGGCAGAGAGAAATGAGTCAAATGTGGACATAGGGAGGTTGAAATCCCCCAAAACTGTGAGGGGTGAGCCATCCTCAGGAAAGGAACTTATCAAGGCGTCAAGCCTTGATAAGGAGGGAGACCTTAAGGATGTGTGCCCCTCTGCAGACTGGTATCGGCTTTGTTGAAAACTTTAATAAAGTCATTTCTTGATGCAACAAAAACTCTGTAAGACCTTATTTGTAATAAAGTATAGTGGTTATTTTCCAAAACACACCCTGATCTGTTTCACCTGTCTTGTGCTTGTCTCCATCCCCCTCCAGGTGTAGCCCATTTTCCCCAGTATCCCCTGTGCATTTCTACCTGTGTTTTCTGTTTGTCTGTTGCCAGTTTGTCTTGTTACGTCAAGCCTACCAGCGTGTTTTTTCCCGTACTTCTATTCTCTCTAGTCCCTGTTTTCTAGTTCTCCCGGTTCTGACCTATTCTACCTGTCCTGACTCCGAGCATGCCTGCTGTCCTGGACCTATCTGACTCTGACCTGGTTTACAAACCTCTGCCTGACCTGACCCTGAGCCTGCCTGCCGTTCTCTACCTTATTGACTCTGCCCTGGATTACTGACCTCTGCCTGCCCTTGACCTGTCGTTTGCCTGCCCACTGTTTTGTAATAATCATCTATGATTTGAACTGTTTGCATATGGGTCTTATCCTGATTCCTGATAGTACAAACTGGCTGACCCAGCAGACTCGGACAAGGTCTGCGACGCCGCCTCCTCCCACTGAGCCACCATTGCAAGACACGAGGAGTTACTTCACAACCTTATGGAAGGATTCCAGACCTTGGCTGAACGCCACAGCTGTGCTTGCCATACATTGCCGGAGAAAGTCAGCAGATTGTCTATTAGGCAGCAGCCACTACTTTAATCCCCCAGACTCTCAGCAACCCCGCCACCAGCAACATTTCTTCCCAGCCTACCACAGTGTCCCGAGAACCATGCTTACCTCCGGAGCGCTATGCTGGAGATTCTGCAACCTGCCAGGCTTTTCTCTCCCAGTACTCCCTCATCTTCTGTTCCGGTTGCCCTCGCACGTCCTCAATTTCCACCTCGCCTCCAAGGAATCACGGAAATCCCCAAAGTCTACACTTCCGAGTGAATCCGATGTCACCCGAGTTCTCTCAGAAATCACAGAGGGTTGCCAACTCGCCTATGCAACTTGGCAGAGCTAGATTGTCTCCTGCCGAATGGTTACACAGACTGAACACATAGGGCTGTCATTATATTTCTACCTGTCCTGTAAAAAGACCCGGCTCATCAGGAGGTATGAGTACACTGGGGACTCCCTGGCTGCAGGGTGTATCCGTCATTCTGCCTCCCCCGCCGGCACAGGGTTCTTCTTTGTGGAGAAGAAGTACAAAACCTTGCGCCTGCATATCGACTACCGGGGCCTGAATGACATCACGGTTAAAAAACGTTACCCACTTCACCTCATCGCCTCGGCTTTTGAGTCTCTCCAGGGGGCTACCATCTTCTCCAAGTTGGACCTCCTGAACGCCTACCATCTGGTAAGGATACGGGAAGGGGACGAGTGGAAGACATCCTTTAACACGGCTAGCAGGCACTACGAATACCTTGTTATGCCATTCGGACTGACCAACGCTCCTGCAGTGTTCCAGGCCCTGGTTAACATTGTTCTCTGTGACATGTTGAACCAGTTCGTGTTCGTGTACCTCAATGACATTCTCGTTTTTTCAGCTGGCTCAAGAACATGTCCTCCATGTTTTTCAGCACTCACCTCTCCCAAGGTCCTGTTCACGTGGTCTCCAGCTGCAGACCAGGCGTTCTTGGACCTCAAGCACCGATTCACAACTGCCCCCATCCTAATCCATCCGGATCAGTCCCGGCAGTTCGTGTTGGAGGTCGACGCCTTGGACATCAGATTGGGGTCTGTCCTGTCCCAGCGTTCGGCCCAAGACCAAATGTTGCATCCCTGCACTTTCCTCTCCCATCGTCTCAACACCACTGAAAGGAATTACGACGCGGGTAACCGAGAACTCTTCACGGTTAAGATGGCATTAGAGGAGTGGAGGCACTGGTTAGAGAGGAAGGAACACCCTTTCATAGTGTGGATGGATCACAAGAACCTGGAATATCTCCACACCGCCAAGCGCCTCAACTCCAGGCAATCTCGACAGTCCCTGCTATTCACTCGGTTCAACTTCACCATCTCCTTCAGCCCGGGATCCAAGAATGTGAAGCCGGATGAGCTTTCACGCCTCTATAGCCCCTCTGCTACACCAACGGATCCTGAGACCGCCATACCCTAACTCTTGTCTCGCGGCTGCATTCGTCTGGGGGTATAGAGAACCAGGTCCGTGAGGCGCAGTGTTCCCAGCCGGACCCCCGGGGAGGGGGCCCGGTTACCCAGATGTTTGACCCGGACTCTGTCTGTTCCCCATTTCTGGAATGGGCTCATTCCTCCCGACTGGCCAGCCATCCTGGCTCCCGTCGGACCCTGACCTTTGTACGACTACCTTTTTGGTGGCCCACCTTGGTTCATGACGTCTCCATGTTCATCACCGCCTGCACTGTGTGTACTCAGAATAAAATTCTAAGGCAAGCTCCGGCTGGCCTCCTTCAACCTCTTCCCGTTCCTCACCGCACCTGGTCCCATATATCCCTGGACTTCGTCAAGGGTCTCCCTCCATCAGATGGCAAAACCACTATCCTCACGTTGGTGAATAGGTTTTCCAAAGCCGCCCACTTCATTCCCCTTCCCAAGTCACCCTCAGCCAAGGAAATGGCCCAGCTCATGGTGCAGCACGTCTTCCGGATCCATGGACTTCCAGTGGTCTCCGATCGCGGTCCTCTGTTTTCGTTCTGGTTCTGGAAGGCGTTCTGCACCCTCATTGGGGCATCGGCCAGCCTGTCCTCTGTTTTCACCCCCAATCTAACGGCCAGTCGGAGGGAGCCAATCAGGACCTGGAGACGACTCTTCGTTGCCTCGTCTCCGCCAACCCCACCTCCTGGAGCCAGCAACTCGTGTGGGTGGAATACAGTGGGGGGAAAAGTATTTAGTCAGCCACCAATTGTGCAAGTTCTCCCACTCAAAAAGATGAGAGAGGCCTGTAATTTTCATCATAGGTACACGTCAACTATGACAGACAAAATGAGAAAATAAAATCCAGAAAATCACATTGTAGGATTTTTTATGAATTTATTTGCAAATTATGGTGGAAAATAAGTATTTGGTCAATAACAAAAGTTTCTCAATACTTTGTTATATACCCTTTGTTGGCAATGACACAGGTCAAACGTTTTCTGTAAGTCTTCACAAGGTTTTCACACACTGTTGCTGGTATTTTGGCCCATTCCTCCATGCAGATCTCCTCTAGAGCAGTGATGTTTTGGGGCTGTTGCTGGGCAACACGGACTTTCAACTCTGACTTTCAACTGATTTTCTATGGGGTTGAGATCTGGAGACTGGCTAGGCCACTCCAGGACCTTGAAATGCTTCTTACGAAGCCACTCCTTCGTTGCCCGGGCGGTGTGTTTGGGATCATTGTCATGCTGAAAGATCCAGCCACGTTTCATCTTCAATGCCCTTGCTGATGGAAGAAGATTTTCACTCAAAATCTCACGATACATGGCCCCATTCATTCTTTCCTTTACACGGATCAGTGGTCCTGGTCCCTTTGCAGAAAAACAGCCCCAAAGCATGATGTTTCCACCCCCATGCTTCACAGTAGGTATGGTGTTCTTTGGATGCAACTCAGCATTCTTTGTCCTCCAAACACGACGAATTGAGTTTTTACCAAAAAGTTATATTTTGGTTTCACCTGACCATATGACATTCTCCCAATCCTCTTCTGGATCATCCAAATGCACTCTAGCAAACTTCAGACGGGCCTGGAAATGTTCTGGCTTAAGCAGGGGGACACGTCTGGCACTGCAGGATTTGAGTCCCTGGCGGCGTAGTGTGTTACTGATGGTAGGCATTGTTACTTTGGTCCCAGCTCTCTGCAGGTCATTCACTAGGTCCCCCCGTGTGGTTCTGGGATTTTTGCTCTCTGTTCTTGTGATCATTTTGATTCCACGGGGTGAGATCTTGCGTGTATGGTATTATTTTATGTATCATTAAGGCAAATGTAGGGGAGAGGTCAAAGGTAAAATAATACTATTAGTAATAAGCATGGATATGTTGTAAAATTAAAAACCTATATGCCTTAAAATGTTTATGGATTGAGAACCAGTTGAAGGGTTAATACAGAGCAGAGACATGTATGTGTTTTTCATAAAACTCCCTGCAGCTGGTCTGGGAATGTAAATGACGTGATGGCTGTGTGGAGATTGAAGTAACAATGGAACTAGTGTTATCATTTCTTTATGCTTATGACCTTATGACCTGACACATGGCCACATGCACATAATCTCAGGGGCCGGGAGGATGATAAATGATAAATGTTTAATTGTATGTGGTTGAGAATGGGTTATGGATGACATGTTTAAATCATGTTTAAGTATGAATGGATATGTTTTATAATGTGTTATGAAATGATAATGGTGAAACAGAATGAACATGAATGATACTTTGTACTCCAGATGCATGCCTAGATAGTGAATATAGTCAATACAGAGTGTGATTGTTCTTTAACGTACGTATGTGCATAATTTTTTGAGTCATGCCACTAATAAGATACAGTGGCCCCACTTAGAGAAGCGCAAGTAGCCAACATGTGATACTGAAATAAGCTATTCATTCACATAGGGAGGAACTAGCAGCTGTATCAGTGTGGCTATACATGTGTCTGTATAAAAAGGAGCACTCCGGTTCAGGACGAGCAGTTGTTGTTCCATGGAGCAAGCTCAGGCTTTGTTATGCAATAAAGTCTAAATTCTTGAATTCACAAGATCCGGTGTCTTGAGAGATATTTTTGAGTTGATTGTCTCTTAGTCAAATATTTCCCACGACACGTGGAGCCCCAGATCGAGGGAGATTATCAGTGGTCTTGTATGTCTTCCATTTCCTAATAATTGCTCCCACAGTTGATTTCTTCAAACCAAGCTGCTTACCTATTGCAGATTCAGTCTTCCCAGCCTGGTGCAGGTCTACAATTTTGTTTCTGGTGTCCTTTGACAGCTCTTTGGTCTTGGCCATAGTGGAGTTTGGAGTGTGACTGTTTGAGGTTGTGGACAGGTGTCTTTTATACTGGTAACAAGTTGAAACAGGTGCCATTAATACAGGTAACGAGTGGAGGACAGAGAAGTTACAGGTCTGTGAGAGCCAGAAATCTTGCTTGTTTGTAGGTGACCAAATACTTATTTTCCACCATAATTTGCAAATAAATTCATTACAAATCCTACAATGTGATTTTCTGGAGAAAAAAAATCTTAATTTGTCTGTCATAGTTGACGTGTAGCTATGATGAAAATTACAGGCCTCTCTCATCTTTTTAAGTGGGAGAACTTGCACAATTTGTGGCTGACTAAATACTTTTTTCCCCCACTGTAGCCCGCAACACCCTTCCCTGCTCAGTCACTGGTCTCTCGCCTTTGGGTGTTCGATGGGGATATCAGCCCCTGCTCTTCCCTGAGCAAGAGGACAAGGTCAGCATACCCTCGGCCCAGATGTCCATCCGCCACTGTCGCCATACCTTGAAGAGAGCCCGGTATGCTCTTCTCAAGACCACCTCCAGGTATGGACGACAGGCGGACCGCCATCGGACCCCAGCTCCCCATTGTCGTCTCGGGCAGAGGGTATGGCTGACCACTCGGGATCTGCCCCTCCGGGTGCTCATCAGAATTTCCTATTTCCTAGTTGTGGTGTCGGAAATACAACTTTGTTTCATTCATGTGCTTTTTAGTGATTTGGTTGGAACAATTCTTCAACTAATAAGAGTTTAGCTAGCTTACTTAACATTGACAATATGGTCAAACTAGCTACATTATACATATTGATGAGGCTGTACTGGTCAGAAATGTATTTGTTGTCATCCTTTGGTTGAAAAGGTTAAAAGGTCAGTGGTGACACTTCACAACTCAACAACTCAGGCGGCAACATTTTCTCAAATCCCCTTGTAATTCCGACTTGGAGGGTTTTTTCATGTGAAAATTCCCAGTCAGGACTAGGAATTTCAAAGAAATCCGACAGCACGTGAACGCGGCAATGAACCTTTGATGCAGAAGCATGTAGCGGTTAGAACCCAAGACATATGGGCATCGACTGAAAACCAAGTTGAAGTCTAGTCTCGTGTTTTTCAAGTTTATAATATTTTGGTGTGGTTTTCCTGTTTTTGTCCCGCACTGCAAATATTCCTCACTGGATTCTGGAACTCCAACAACCTTTTTGTCAAATAAACCAATAGTGACACCACACCAGCCACTGCCATCCAACCCTACAGTTTAGCTAAGCAGTCTTTTATCAACATGTAATGCATTGAGTTAACCTGAAACCTGTAGTCTTGTGGTACAGCAACTTCCTGAGCTACTGCTGATTCGCTACCTTACAGGCCAATGTGGTTTGGAGCTGTGTCTATGACCAGGGTTTATTTCCTGGACAACGTTTATTGTTTCTATTTCTATTCCTTTCTAGTCTAATTCTTTTTAAGACAGAGAGGTTTCATATCTGGATTTTGGCAAAACACCTTAAAATCACATAGACTGGAAGTCTAATCATGGGTTTACTTTGAAGCTGATTTTTGGTCTGGTCTGTGGAGATATTGGTCTAACTTTATTGGGAACAAATACCAGTACATAAAGTAAGTACATAAATTAAGAATTGAAATCAATTAATTTGAATAAATCAAATCATATCAATTGTAATGACTGTTCCACAGAATGTATTGTTACCAGCCAATCAGGGGAATGTTCACTTTAACAGAAGCAGAATGAGGGGTACAGACAGTGATGTGTATATGAGTCATTGTCTTTGGTGCCTCTGTCCTTGACACATACATTTGTGTACAGGTACTATAACACAGAAACACAAACCACACATGGCTCTTCATCTCTCCCTCCTCCTCCTCCTCTTCTCCAGACTCTCAGGTAAGGGTAAAATGTTTTTATGAAGTGAAAAAGTCTCATGGTTCAGTGCGCTGCTGCTTGAAGTCAGACAAAATATTAGCTAGCCTACATATTCAGCCCACACTCATCCCTGCCATACCTGCCATTTTGTACACTACTCACTCCGACTGTTGTCCTTGTCCACCTGAATGGGTAATTGGTAGACCACCTTATCAGTTGACCGAAAGGACTGAGTCTAAATGTGTTTTCTGTTGCTGTGTCTGCAGGTACCCAGGCAGGGGGAGTACGGTGTGTCCACAGTGAGTAAGGTGTCTGTGAAGACAGGAAACTCCATCACCATCCCATGTCGCTATAATCTGAGATACATAGAATATGTCAAATACTGGTGTCAAGGAGATTACTGGAATTCTTGTTCTGCTCTAGTACGCACAGACCAACCAAAGATATCTGGGACGGTATCAATCTCTGATGATGTCACCCGAAGAATCTTCTCTGTTACCATGACTGATCTGCAGCCAGAGGACTCTGGGTATTACTGGTGTGCTGTGGAGACTACAGGAAGAGATCAACATACATACTTGCACCTGTCAGTTACCACAGGTTAGCTCCCCATACCTCTCCTCAATCACACAGTTTTTTTTATTTGTTCAGTATGACACAGCTATGTAGCTATTGACTTGGGGAAGACTATTTTAAGGCTCTAAATACAATGTATTTACATGGCTATACATATAGGCAGATACATTGTATGTATGGAGTGTGTTTTCATTGTGGGTATACATTGTTATACTGTGGAGAACAGAAACACTTTATTATGAAGGGTTTCTACATAAGGACTTCATAACACATTCATAAGCCATGCATAATGAAATCAAAATCACAACCAAATGCTGATTTATTAATGATCTTTGAGACATTAAATTGAAATACTGTAGAATTCCATTCTTCCTATTGAAGACCGCTCCTTCTGAGGAGTACCAATATGGCGGACGGTGGCTTCAAAGCCTCTCATTGGCCAATACATAGCATCAGCAATCTAGTGTTTGTATACACTGAGTGTACAAAACATTAGGAACACCTTCCTAATATTGAGTTGCACCCCCTTTTGACCTCAGAACAGCCTCAATTCGTCAGGGCATGGACTCTACAAGGTGTCAAATGTGTTCCACAGAGATGCTGGCCCATGTTGATGTCACGGATACGGCCGAGGCTGCCCCTCCTCCTCGTTCGGGCAGGCTTCGGCGGTCGTCGTCACCGGAGTACTAGCTGCCACCGATCGATATTTCTGTCTCTCACTAGTTCTGTCTGTATTGTTCACACCTGTTACTCATTAGGCTTATTAGTTTCCCTATATCACCTCTGTTTTCCCTCCTGAGTGTGTGCGTGATTGTTCTTTTTTACGTCGTCTGTTGAGCTGTTGTTTTTGCTCTTCCCTGCGTGGAGGGTTTGCTATATTTACTTGGTGTCGAGTAAAGCCATTTATTCTCAGTTCTGTGTCCTGCGCCTGATTCCGTTTCCCCACTGCACCCAGACGCTGACAGAATCACGCACCCGTTAAGGAGTCAGCAGGCACGCCCGATCCCAGCGCTTCGTTGGAGGAACGCATCCACCAGCACGCGACCATGCTGCAGCGACTAGGTTCGGATCAAGTGATCCACACCATGGATCGATGGGAGAGAGTTGGGTTTTCTACACCTCCTCTTTCGCCGATTTCTCTTCCATCAAGATCCTCAAACCCTGGGTCCAGTGGTCTTCGGCTCTCGCTCCCGAGGGAATACGATGGGACAGCTGCCGGGTGTAAGGGTTTCCTGCTCCAGGTGGAACTTTACCTGGCCACCATCCACCCGGCTCCCTTGGGATACGAGCGTGTCCGCCTCATCTCCTGTCTGTCGGGCAGAGCCCTGGAATGGGACAACGCGGAGTGGGGTGGAATAGACGCTGAGTCCGTTCGTTTTCCGGGGCAGTATTCGATCTTCCGCCTGAAGGGAGAGCGAGCGGGGAGCGTCTGTTTCACCTCAGCCAGGGAAGGAGGAGCGCACAGAATACGCCCTGGATTTCAGGACACTGGCAGCCAGCGCGGGATGGAACGAGAGGGCCCTGATTGATCACTACCGATGCAGTGTACGGGAGGACGTTCGTCGGGAGATGGCCTGCAGGGACACTACTCTTACCCTGGACCAGCTGGTAGATTTATCGATCCGGTTGGATAACCTGTTGGCTACCCGCGGACGTCCAGATCAGGGTCCGTCCAGTCCATCCCCCAGCACTTCCGAGTCCACACCTATGGAGCCTGAGTTTTCCCCACATTCCCAGCATAGGGTGCTCGTAGATTCCGGCGCAGCTGGGAATTTCATGGACAGATTGGTTGCGCATAGATTAGGGATTCCTATATTGCCGTTAGATGTGCCCTTCCCCATACGTGCCTAGATAGTCGCCCATTAGGGTCAGGTATGGTTAGGGAGGTCACAGCTCCACTTCGGATGGAGACACAGGGGGGTCATGAAGAGAGAATTAGTCTCTTCCTTATTGATACCCCTGCGTTTCCCGTGGTGCTGGGCCTTCCCTGGCTAGCCACCCATGACCCCAGTATTTCGTGGCAACAGAGGGCTCTTAAGGGATGGTCACCTCAGTGCTCGGGAAGGTGTGTAGGTGTTTCCGTAGGGGCAACCACGGTGGAGAGTCCAAACCATGTCTCCCCAATGCACATTCCCTCAGAATATGCCGATTTGGCTCTCGCGACTCAATTACCACCCCATCGACGAGGGGATTGTGCGATAGATCTCTGTGAGGGTGCTGCACTTCCCAGGAGTCACGTGTATCCTCTGTCACAGGAGGAGACGGTGGCTATGGAGACAAATGTCACCGAATCTCTGGGACAGGGATACATTCGGCCCTCCACTTCCCCTGCCTCCTCGAGTTTCTTTTTTGTGAAGAAAAAGGATGGAGGTTTACGCCTGTGCATTGACTATCGAGGTCTAAATCAGATAACCGTAAAATACAGCTATCCTCTTCCTCTCATTGCTAGTATGACGGAGTCATTGCACGGCACGCCTTTCTTCACAAAATTGGACCTCAGGAGCGCGTACAATCTGATCCGTATCCGGGAGGGGGACAAGTGGAAGACAGCATTTAGTACCACGCCTGGTCACTATGAGTACCTCGTCATGCCGCACGGGTTGATGAATGCTCCCTCAGTCTTTCAATCTTTTGTCGATGATTTTCAGGGACCTGCACGGACAGGGTGTAGTGGTGTATATAGATGATATTCTCATATACTCCGCTACACGCGACGAGCATGTGTCCCTGGTGCGCAAGGTGCTTGGTAGACTGTTGGAGCATGACCTGTACGTTAAGGCTGAGAAATGTCTGTTTTTCAGACAGTCCGTCTCTTTCTTAGGATACCGCTTGTCAGAGTCAGGGGGCGAGATGGAGTGTGACCGCATTTCAGCCATGCATAATTGGCCGACTCCTACCACGGTAAAGGAGGTGCAGCGATTTTGGGGTTTTGCCAACTACTACTGGAGATTTATCCAGGGCTTTGGTCAGGTAGCAGCTCCCATAACCTCTTTGCTAAAGGGCGGTTCGGTGCGCCTGCAGTGGTCAGCGGAGGCGAACAGGGCTTTTGGTCAGCTGAAGGCGCTGTTCACCACGGCTCCCGTGCTGGCTCATCCGGATCCGTCCTTGCAATTCATAGTCGAGGTGGACGCGTCCGAGGCGGGGATAGGAGCTGTACTGTCTCAGCGTTCGGGTACGCCTCCCAAACTCCTCCCCTGTGCTTTCTTCTCGAAGAAGCTCAGCCCGGAGGAGCAAAACTACGACGTGGGGGATCGGGAGCTGTTATTTTTTGTGAAAGCTCTTAAGGTGTGGAGACATTGGCTTGAGGGGGCTAAACACCCATTTCTCATTTTGACTGACCACTGCAATCTGGATTACATTCGGGCAACGAGGAGACTGAATCCTCGTCAGGCAACGTGGGCCATGTTTTTCACGCGTTTTGTGTTCACCCTATCGTATAGACCAGGTTCCCAGAATGCTAAGGCAGATGCTCTTTCCCGGCATATGACTCAGAGGATCGGACCAGGGAGCCTACTCCCATACTTCCGGCTTCTTGTCTGGTGGCGCCGGTGGTATGGGAGGTTGACGCGACATCGAACGCGGGCGTTACGCACGGAGCCCACTCCCCCCAGTGTCCAGTGGGTCGGTGCGTACATTCCGTCCGAGGTTCGCGATCGTTTTATTTATTGGGCTCACACGTCACCTTCTTCTGGCCATCCTGGCATTGGTCGGACAGTGCGCTATCTTAGTGGGAAGTACTGGTGGCCCACCTTAGCTCAGGACGTGAGGGTTTATGTTTCTTCCTGTTCGGAGTGCGCTCAGTGCAAAGCACCTAGACACCTGCCCAGAGGTAAATTACAACCTCTCCCCGTTCCACAGCGGCCGTGGTCACATCTATCGGTGGACTTTGTTACAGATCTTCCTCCGTCACAGGGTAACACCACGATCCTGGTCGTTGTGGATCGGTTTTCTAAGTCCTGTCGTCTCATTCCTTTGCCCTATAGTTTCTGATCGGGATCCCCAGTTCACATCGAGGGTCTGGAAGGCGTTTATGGACCATCTGGGGTCTCGGTCATCCTGACCGCAGGTTTTCACCCCGAGAGTAATGGGCAGGTGGAAAGAGTAAATCAGGATGTGGGTACGCTTTCTGAGGTCGTATTGCCAGGACCGCAGGAGGATTGGTCAGTTTACATCCCTGGGCAGAAATGGCACAAAATTCCCTCCACCACTCCTCCACTGACCTGTCTCCCTTTCAGTGTGTACTAGGTTACCAGCCGGTCCTGGCACCATGGCATCAGAGCCAGATCGAGGCTCCTGCGGTGGATGAGCGGTGGGCGCTCGGAGGAGACATGGAACGCTGCCCATGTACGCCTGCAAAGGGCGATTAGGAGACAGAAGGCGAGTGCCGACCGCCACCGCAGTGAGGCTCCGGTTTATGCACCGGGAGACCGGGTCTGGCTCTCAACCCGAAACCTGCCCCTTCGCCTGCCCTGCCGGAAGCTGGGTCGGCGGTTTGTGAGGCCCTTTAAAGTCCTGAGGAGGTTGAACGATGTTTGTTATAGGTTACAGCTCCCCCTGATTACCGTGATAACCCCCTCGTTCCATGTGTCTCTCCTCAGGCCGGTGGTAGCTGGTCCGCTCCAGGAGTCCGAGTGCGGGGAGGTTCCTCCGCCCCCATTGGACATTGAGGGGCACCGGCGTACTCGGGTCCGTTCCATCATGGATTTGAGGCGTCGGGTTGGAGGCCTGCAGTATCTCGTGGAGTGGGAGGGTACGGTCCGGAGGAACGGAGCTGGGTTCCCAGGAGGGACATCCTCGATCCCTCCTTGTTAAGGGAGTTCCATCGTCGTTATTCCGACTCGCCCTGCTCCGCGTCCTCCTGGCCGTCCCCGAGGCCGGTGTCGACGCACGACTGGAGCCGCGCGTCAGGTGGGGGTACTGTCACGGATACAGCCGAGGCTGCCCCTCCTCCTCGTTCGGGCAGGCTTCGCAGTCGCTGCCACCGGAGTACTAGCTGCCACCGATCGATGTTTCTGTGTCTCACTAGTTCTGTCTGTATTGTTCACACCTGTTACTCATTAGGCTTATTAGTTTCCCTATATTACCTCTGTTTTCCCTCCTGAGTGTGTGCGTGATTGTTCTTTGTTACGTCGTCTGTTGAGCTGTTGATTTTGCTCTTCCCTGCGTGGAGGGTTTGCTATATTTACTTGGAGTCGAGTAAAGCCATTTATTCTCAGTTCTGTGTCCTGCGCCTGATTCATTTTCCCCACTGCACCCAGACGCTGACAGTTGACTCCAATGCGTCCCACAGTTGTGTGAAGTTGGCTGGATATCCTTTGGGTGGTGGACCATTCTTGATACACATGGGAAACGGTTGAGCGTGAAAAACCCAACAGCGTTGCAGTTCTTGACACACTCAAACCGGTGCACCTGGCACGTACTACCATACCCCGTTCAAAGGCACTTAAATATTTGTTATTGCACATTCACCCTCTTAATGGCATACATACACAATCCATGTCTCAATTTGCTCAAGGCTTAAAAATAATTCTTTAACCTGTCTCTTTTCCTTCATCTACACTGATTGAAGCGGATTTAACAAGTGACATTAATAAAGGATACTAGCTTTCACCTGGATTCACCTGGTCAGTCTATGTCATGGAGAGAGCAGGTGATCTTAATGTTTTGTACACTCAGTGTACATCATTGTCTATGATATGACATGCGTTGCTTCTCCCTTGGTGAATTTGTGTCTGTACCTCTGTGTTCAGGTACTCCAGGACTCTATGTGGACCAACAGGAGGTGACTGGAGTTGAAGGAGGGAGTGTCACTGTCCGTTGTTACTATAGTAACTCTGGAGATATAAAGTGGTGCAGGATGGGTGGTGATTGTGTGTTGTATTCTGGGACTTTACATGGAACATCAGTGACATTAAAGCGGACTAGTGATGCCAACAACAGAAAAGTCTTAACAGTGACTATGAGTGGACTGAAGATGGAGAACACTGACTGGTATTGGTGTGAAGTGGGAGAACTAGAGATGCCTGTTCACATCACTGTCAGTCAACAAACTGCAACACAGAGAACCATTAAGATGACCTCAAGTTAGTAGATGAATTACCTACATTATTATCAAATATGATTCACTCTGTTTAATCCAGTGGCATCATCTGGAATTAATTGTAATATTACAGTGGGGGAAAAAAGTATTTAGTCAGCCACCAATTGTGCAAGTTCTCCCACTTAAAAAGATGAGAGAGGCCTGTAATTTTCATCATAGGTACACGTCAACTATGACAGACAAAATAAGAAAAAAAATTCCAGAAAATCACATTGTAGGATTTTTAATGAATTTATTTGCAAATTATGGTGGAAAATAAGTATTTGGTCAATAACAAAAGTTTCTCAATACTTTGTTATATACCCTTTGTTGGCAATGACACAGGTCAAACGTTTTCTGTAAGTCTTCTCAAGGTTTTCACACACTGTTGCTGGTATTTTGGCCCATTCCTCCATGCAGATCTCCTCTAGAACAGTGATGTTTTGGGGCTGTCGCTGGGCAACACAGAATTTCAACTCCCTCCAAAGATTTTCTATGGGGTTGAGATCTGGAGACTGGCTAGGCCACTCCAGGACCTTGAAATGCTTCTTACGAAGCCACTCCTTCGTTGCCCGGGCGGTGTGTTTGGTATCATTGTCTTGCTGAAAGACCCAGCCACGTTTCAACTTCAATGCCCTTGCTGATGGAAGGAGGTTTTCACTCAAAATCTCACGATACATGGCCCCATTCATTCTTTCCTTTACACGGATCAGTCGTCCTGGTCCCTTTGCAGAAAAACAGCCCCAAAGCATGATGTTTCCACCCCCATGCTTCACAGTAGGTATGGTGTTCTTTGGATGCAACTCAGCATTCTTTGTCCTCCAAACACTACCAATTGAGTTTTTACCAAAAAGTTATATTTTGGTTTCATCTGACCATATGACATTCTCCCAATCCTCTTCTGGATCATCCAAATGCACTCTGGCAAACTTCAGACGGGCCTGGACATGTACTGGCTTAAGCAGGGGGACACGTCTCGCACTGCAGGATTTGAGTCCCTGGCGACGTAGTGTGTTACTGATGGTAGGCTTTGTTACTTTGGTCCCAGCTCTCTGCAGGTCATTCACTAGGTCCCCCCGTGTGGTTCTGGGATTTTTGCTCACCATTCTTGTGATCATTTTGACCCCACGGGGTGAGATCTTGCGTGGTGCCCCAGATCGAGGGAGATTATCAGTGGTCTTGTATGTCTTCCATTTCCTAATAATTGCTCCCACAGTTGATTTCTTCAAACCAAGCTGCTTACCTAATGCAGATTCAGTCTTCCCAGCCTGGTGCAGGTCTACAATTTTGTTTCTGGTGTCCTTTGACAGCTCTTTGGTCTTGGCCATAGTGGAGTTTGGAGTGTGACTGTTTGAGGTTGTGGACAGGTGTCTTTTATACTGATAACAAGTTCAAACAGGTGCCATTAATACAGGTAACGAGTGGAGGACAGAGGAGCCTCTTAAAGAAGAAGTTACAGGTCTGTGAGAGCCAGAAATCTTGCTTGTTTGTAGGTGACCAAATACTTATTTTCTACCATAATTTGCAAATAAATTCATTAAAAATCCTACAATGTGATTTTCTGAAAAAAAAATGCTCAATTTGTCTGTCATAGTTGACGTGTACCTGTGATGAAAATTACAGGCCTCTCTCATCTTTTTAAGTGGGAGAACTTGCACAATTGGTGGCTGACTAAATACTTTTTTTCCCCACTGTAACTATGAATGTAATGTTGCTATACAACCTGACTATCTGGTATTCCATTAATTTCACTGATGCCATTGTTATTTTATCTCACAGCAATCCAAGCTCCAACCAATCAACAACCCTCTGCCTCTCCAACTGCTGAGCTTGTTCAGACTGACAACACAAGTCAAGGAGCTGAGGGGAACATGGAGGACGTCCACCAGAGGTTATTATCACTCATTCAGCTGTAATATCCCACATATTATGGCAATTGTTTGATAATATGAACACAAAGAAACATTACAATTCCATCATACACTACAACAGTTAAAGCTAACCTAACACCCTCCCTAAATGCATATAGAGACTGTTAGCACTTCCTCTTGGGTAGAACATTTCTTTGGAGAAGTAGCAGCAATTTTTGTGTTATTCTCACTCATTTGCAAGGACAAGTTGCACACATAAAAAAAAAACACGTTATTTGTAAAGTAATAATCTCAATAATAATAATATAATCTCTTCAGTTGCATGGTCTTCTTCCACACATGTGAATAGCTAAATACTTGTTCAGTTTATCACAACAGTGTAAACAACAAGTTATAACTTTTTCACAAATGATACATTTATAATGATCTATTTTAATTGTATTTTTGATTCAAGTTCTTCTATGTAATCCATCAGGTCCATAGATGTGAAAGTCCTACTGATTCCTTGGGGCATGTTGGTGGTGGTGACAGCTGGTATCCTAGTCACATGGAAGATGTGGACAAAGCATAGTAAGTAGTCATTTTATGTTGTCGTATCGAGTAAATGCTGGCAATTATTGCTGATAAACAAAGGAGTCCGCCTCATACTGAACCTTGATCATAAGTTTATTCATATTACAAGCTTTCAGCATAAGTGACAGATGTCATGACACCCGGAGAACGGCATCCCAGATTGCAATGGCCGTTCTGCCCTCTCTTTGTCTAGCCCCTACTTATAAACAATGCAAAAAGATGGGTGGCTCCTCTGCTGTCCAATCACCCGTCTCCCCTGGGGCGTCACCCCACAAACGCCACATTTGACCTAACATAAACAACATTCCATTTCTTCATGAAAAACATTTAACAAAGGGATAATCCTAATACACGACATTGTGAATATAAAAAAGGAGAATAGTTTAGAAAAATATGTATTGACATTGCGACCAACAGTATATTGCTGCCTGTGATTTATCTTGAATGACAGAAAGTATTTAGAGGAATTGTCTATAAGAAATCCATTCAGAGGTATTATTGTACTATAACAAACTCAGAAGTAATTGACATCTCCCTCTTTATTCCAGAGGACAATAAGGCCAAGGACCAGACAACTAACAACTCAGTGGTAGGATACACTTAATTTATTATATTCTATTACTTTCAACCATCTGCTTTTCTGTTCTTGATTTGGGATCATCTACCATTTGAGTCGAGCGTTACCTCTTCAGTTGATAATCGATGACTTTACAAAAAAGGTCCCATATTCTAACTGAAACCAATGCTGTTTAAAAGACAGAGAACAGGAAATTGTCAGTTCACTAAATATATCTCTGACTGCATCCTATCATGGAAACAAACTGTGGTTTAGTTGGTAAATAGACAAGTCCTGTTTCTCTTTGCTATTTATTTCTTTGCAGTCTGCTGACCCTGAGCAGGACATTATATACAGCACAGTGAGCCACACCAGAGAAACAGCACAGCAGGTACAAACTGAATAAACCTGGTTTAGGTCTGTGGAGATCTTGGACTAGTACCAATCACTCCATCTCTGCATGGAGCTAAGGTTCTCTCTCTCTTTCTCTCTCCTCTATCTATGTAGTGTGAGCTTGCGTTCTCACTCACTCTCTCTCTCTCTCTCTCTCTCTCTCTCTCTCTCTCTCTCTCTCTCTCTCTCTCTCCTCTCTCTCTCTCTCTCTCTCTCTTTCTCTCTCCCTCTCTCCTCCATCTCTTCAGTGTGAGCTGGGGTTATCCCTCTCTCTCTCTCTCTCTCTCTCTCTCTCTCTCTCTCTCTCTCTCTCTCTCTCTCTACTCAATTCCTGCAGTGTAGAGCTGAGTATCTGAAGTTCCTATACTCTGTCTTCCTATGCATGTAGCCATATGTTTACCTTCTGTGCTGTCCATTTCTCAGAGCCCAAACCCAGACAGCCACCATGACGTGATGTACAGCACTGTGATGCCTGATCAGTTCAGGACAGAACAGAAGGTCAACATATGGCTACATGCATCTTGGGTCTTAGACAACATTATGGCTGTTTGCATCTGTTTTAGAAAACAATTGTATTTACAGTATCATTTTCTGTCTTGGAACAAGCAATAGGTAAATTTACATTATAACAATATAACAATACATTTTTGTTATCTGGGTCTCTCTCTACCAGCAGGCCCCATTTCCTGAAGATGATGATGATGTCACATACAGCACTGTCATCCTCCAGCACAAGGCCCAACTAAAAGTACAGACCAAGGTAAAGCTGCTCTGCTGATTAGCCACAGCTAGTATTATGTTATCAGAAACAACAGTAGGTGATTGTTTCCTCAGTGTTAATATAGTCATGGTTATGTCACCACTATACCTATAGGCATAATATATCACCTTTATGTCACATATCACAATTACAACTGTCTTTCACAGAGAACTGTGTTTCAAACTGTACTCTCCATTATAACAGAACTGTCCCTGTTCACCTCTCTACCTGTTCCTCCTCTGTAGGCAGCAGAACCAGATGATAATGTGGTCTACAGCTCACTAGCTCTACAGGTGACCACACAGGTCAGTGTTGTTGTCTCCTCTGTCTGTTTTACCAGATACCGTTATCATTGTCTATCCATGAGATGACAGTGTTGTGATTGTGACTGAATGTTTCCCTTCTCTCCAGCAGAGGGCAACAGCAGCACAGCAGTGACTGACTGAGTGACCTTGGTGGAGTCCTTATCCTGGAAGGACAGCCCACTCTCCGCTCCTGTGTCACAACATTTCAATTTAAGGGCTTTATTGTTAATGGAAACATATGTTAACATTGCCAAAGCAAGTGAAATACATAAAAACAAAAGTGAAATAAACAATAAAAAATGAACAGTAAACATTACACTCACAAAAGTTTCAAAAGAATAAAGACATTTCCAAGGGTCATATTATGTATATGTACAGTGTTGTAATGATGTGCAAATAGTTAAAGTACAAAATAGAAAATAAATCAACATAAATATGGGTTGTATTTACAATGGTGTTTGTTCTTCACTGGTTGCCCTTTTCTTGTGGCAACATGTCACAAATATTTTTGCTGTGATGGCACAATGTTGTATTTCACCCAATAGATATGGGAGTTAATCAAAATTGGATTTGTTTTCGAATTCTTTGTGGGTCTGTGTAATCTGAGGGGAATATGTGTCTCTAACATGGTCATACATTTGGCAGGAGGTAAGGAAAGCTTTGACTATGTACAGACTCATTGAGCATAGCCTTGCTACTGAGAAAGGCCGCCGAAGGTGATGGCTTTGTTATGGAAGGTTTGGGAATCGCTTCCTTTAGGTGGCTGTAGAATTTAACGGCTGTTTTCTGGATTTTGATAATTAGCGGGTATCGGCCTAATTCTATTCTGCATGCATTATTTGGTGTTTTACGTTGTACACAGAGGATAATTTTGCAGAATTCTGCATGCAGAGTCTCAATATGGTGTCTGTCCCCTTTTGTGAATTCTTGGTTGGTGAGCGGACCCCAGACCTCACAACCATAAAGGGCAATGGGGTTCTATAACTGATTCAAGTATTTTTAGCCAGATCCTAATTGGTGTGTCAAATTTTATGTTCCTTTTGATGGCATAGAAGGCCCTTCCTGCCTTGTCTCTCAGATCTTTCACAGCTTTGTGGAAGTTACCTGTGGCGCTGATGTTTAGGCCAAGGTAGGTATAGTTTTTTGTTTCGGGGGTAGATCAGCTTAATATTACAGATAGATGTAACTTCCATCAATGTCATTGTCTGCATCACTTCCAATCCCCCATGTTTTATATATATATATATATATATATATATATATATATATATATATATATATATATATATATATATATATATATATATATATATTTAGATATATATTTATATATATATATATAGTGGGGAGACCAAGTATTTGATACACTGCCGATTTTGCAGGATTTCCTACTTACAAAGCATGTAGAGGTCTGTAATTTTTATCATAGGTACACTTCAACTGTGAGAGATGGAATCTAAAACAAAAATCCAGAAGATCACATTGTATGATTTTTAAGTAATTAATTAGCATTTCATTGCATGACATAAGTATTTGATCACCTACCAACCAGTAAGAATTCTGGCTCTCACAGACCTGTTAGTTTTTCTTTAAGAAGCCCTCCTGTTCTCCACTCATTACCTGTATTACAGTTTTTCTCCATTGGTTTGGCTCATTTCTTGAAACAGAAATTACATTCTCAAAACTCTAAGATCATTTGGCAAAACAGTCTTACAGTTCAGCACAACACTATAGCTCACTTGCAAAAGCTCATATCTCTCCTAAAACTGTTCACTCATGCTTCAAAACTAAATTCCTTTCCCATATAAGGAGTCAGTGCCACGAAAATGGCAAAGATCCTTCTCAATTGCTTTGGCTCATTTCTTGAAACAGACCGGACGTTCTCAACACTCTTGGTGCTTTAGCCAAAATAACTGTCACGATCGCCTATGAAATACGCACCAAAGCGCAGCGTTGGGAGTGAACATGACTTTAATGTTGAAATAACGACAAAACAAAAACACGATCCGTAACGTCCTCAGTACATCGACTGAACATAGAACAAAAACCCACCAACAAACCGTGAAACACAACAGTATATATGGTCTCCCAATCAGAGATAACGAGCCGACAGCTGACACTCGTTACCTCCGATTGGGAGTCATTGACAATCACCACTAAACACAAACAAAATGAAACTCACCCAACCCCAACACCACCAAATGAGATACACCCTGGCTCTAACACACAGTCCTAGAACCAGAGTGTGACAGTACCTCCAAAGGCGCGGACTGCCCGCGCCCTAACTACAAGCAAACAGGGGAGGGCTGGGTGGGCATTCCTCCTCGGCGGAGGCCCGGCTCCGGGCTTCCCCCCATTTCCTCTCCAACCCCCAAAGTACCCCTGGGCCTGTCTAGCCCCGCTGGCCGGAACCGGACTGACGACACGCGCCCCCTGGCTTGGTGCGTGGATCCTGGCTGGACGGCTCTGGCGGATCCCGGCTGGACGGCTCTGGCGGATCCCGGCTGGACGGCTCTGGCGGATCCCGGCTGGACGGCTCTGACGGATCCCCGGCTGGACGGCTCTGGCGGATCCCTGGCTGGACGGCTCTGGCGGATCCCGGCTGGAAGGCTCTGGCGGATCCCGGCTGGACGGCTCTGGCGGATCCCGGCTGGGACGGCTCTGGCGGATCCTGGCTGGACGGCTCTGGCGGATCCTGGCTGGACGGCTCTGGCGGATCCTGGCTGGAAGGCTCTGGCGGATCCCGGCTGGACGGCTCTGGCGGATCCCGGCTGGACGGCTCTGGCGGATCCCGGCTGGACGGCTCTGGCGGATCCTGGCTGGACGGCTCTGGCGATCCCGGCTGGAAGGCTCTGGCGGATCCCCGGCTGGACGGCTCTGGCGGATCCCGGCTGGACGGCTCTGGCGGATCCTGGCTGGACGGCTCTGGCGGATCCTGGCTGGACGGCTCTGGCGGATCCTGGCTGGACGGCTCATGGCTGGCTGACGGATCTGGCTGCTCATGGCTGGCGGAAGGATCTGGCTGCTCATGGCTGGCGGAAGGATCTGGCTGCTCATGGCTGGCGGAAGGCTCTGGCTGATCCTGTCTGGCGGACGGCTCTGGCTGATCCTGTCTGGCGGACGGCTCTGGCTGGACAGGGCTGACGACGCACCCCGTAGGCTCGGTGCGTTGAGCAGGGACAGACAGAACCGCACTGGGGACACACACCCCTGGCCCTACACGGGATCAGGAACGGGCCGGACCGGACTGGAAACACCCCCCAGTACCTCTCGCCGTGCCTCCACACTTTCCATCCCCTTCGTAACCAGTGGCCCCTTAAACTGGCGGCCATCTCTGCCAACCTCTTGCACTCCTCCAGGCCGTACACCTTCTGCCCCCGACGTCGTGAGCCCCCCTAAAAATTTTCTGGGGGTCTCTCCTCTCGGTGGACCAGGCCTCCATAGTCCTCTCCCAACCTTCGCTCTTCACGCTCCACCACTCGTATTCCAACTGCTGCTTGGTCTCGTTGTGGTGGGTTTTTCTGTCACGATCGCCTATGAAATACGACCAAAGCGCAGCGTTGGGAGTGAACATGACTTTAATGTTGAAATAACGACAAAACAAAACACGATCCGTAACGCCCTCAGTACATCGACTGAACATAGAACAAAACCCACCAACAAACCGTGAAACACAACAGTATATATATGGCTCCCAATCAGAGATAACGAGCCGACAGCTGACACTCGTTACCCTCCGATTGGGAGTCATTGACAATCACCACTAAACACAAACAAAATGAAACTCACCCAACCCCAACACCACCAAATGAGATACACCCTGGCTCTAACACACAGTCCTAGAACCAGAGTGTGACAATAAAGTGGATGGTTCGGCACAACACCATGGTTCACCTGCAAAAGCTCATACCTCTCCCAAAACAGTTCACGCATGTGTCAAAACTAAATTTCCTTCTCATTTAAACAGTCAGTGCCCCCCAAAATGCTTCGTCCCTTTGGCATTGTGTAAGCACTGCAAGTCAAAATGTTTAGATGTTTTGTCACTATGGCAGAGGACCATTGAAATATCCCTCATGTCCACCTTTCAGTCTTAGCCCAGTCCTTCATTGACAATGGTTACTGTACTGTTTTTTGTCTAGCTAACAGAATACAATTGTGTATAAAACTGAAAAAAATAAATAGGATTTTAGGGTAAGAGTAGCCTCCAAGGTTTGACATCACACATTGCACTCATACTGCCAAGGAAATTGTAACCATTATCATTCACACACATAAAGTAACTTCCATACATCAGAGTAAAAGAAAATGTATACAGCATAATATACTGTAATATAAACACACAAACAAAAACAATGAAAATTATATGCAGCCTACAGTGCTGTAAATAAAGCTGGAGTTTCACAACTAACAGTTCTTCACTGGTCGCTGTCCTCACCCTCCTGGCCATCCACACGCTGCTGTCTGTCTGGCCACAGATTCTCGTCCACATCACAGCGTATATTCTCCCTTGCGATGCAACGAGGGAAGAAACGGCGTGCATGTCGCAACCATCCCCTACACTGATCTCCTGTAATATCCTCACACGCAGCGCCCATTGCATGGAGCAGGGACCTCTGATCTTGAGCCCGATGCTCATACACTCTCCACCTCCAAGCGGAGAAATACTCCTCAATAGGATTGAGGAAAGGAGAGTAAGGTGGTAGGAACACCATGACCATCCTTGGATGAGTAGTGAACCAGGCCCTGATGAGCGGGCCACGGTGGAAATTCACATTGTCCCATACAATGACATATTGTGGTAGGTGAGGCCCTACGAGACCGCTCTCATTTTCAGGGATCAAATCAACATGAAGGCGGTCCAAGAAGATGAGGAGCTTCTGTGTATTGTATGGGCCAAGACTGGGGATGTGAGTGGCCACACCATTCTCCGATATGGCAGCACACATAGTTATATTGCCCCCTCGCTGGCCTGGGACATCCACCATAGCCCGGTGGCCACTAATATTACGGCCACGTCTTCGGCCCTTGGCCAGGTTGAAGCCAGCTTCATCCACAAACACGAGGATGTGATGGGTCTCGTTTCCTTCCAATGCCATTATTCTCTACAATAGCGTAAAAAAAGAAAACATCAAATCAGTCATACAGAAGAGTCATACACTACAGTTACAGACAATTACATAGGAATGTTCTATGTTCTCCACAAGTTCAATATACTACTGGCCACTACTCCAGTGGTTCCAAACCTGGGGTACATGTACCCCTATGCAGAGGTACTACAGGGGGTATTTGACAGAAAGGGGAGGGGGGAAATCATCAATGACTAGACTTACTGAAATGTTACAGTAAAACCCACAGTATTAGATAGATTTGCATGGGAGGCACTAATTGCAGCTCTTTGACCCCTTTTCTTATTGTATGTTATATTCTTCAAAATAAGGATTATAATGATAATTGCATCATACAGTAAGCTGCAGTTTTTAGGCGAAATGTTGAAGTCAGATAAATCAAATACTTCCATACCTGGATTACCTGGATACACAAATCAGGTAAAGTGGGTACTGAAGCCAAAAAGTTTGGGAACCACTGCTTAATTGTAAAAATGTTATAATGATGGACAACCAGTAACTGACTTACATGTACATACTGGTACCGCAGCTCTTTCACTCTATCAGAGTTCCTCTCAAATGGTACCCTGTAAATTTGCTTCATTGTCATCTGATGCTTCTTCAATATCCGGTCTATTGTGGAGATGCTTATAGAGTTGACATTTTGGAATATGGCATTGTCTTGTAGGATTGCAGCGCGGATCTGTCTCAATGTGATGGCATTATTTGCCATCACCATGTTACAGATCTCTTGTTCTTGTTGTTCATTGAGAAGTTTTCCTCTGCCACCTGTGCAAGGTTGTCGTCCAATCCTAGATATAGAAGTCAAAGGACAACACTCCATTCGTAATGTATACCTTATGTATTCCTTACAGAATGAGTTACCTATGTAATTGTATTGTTGTTTTACTTACAGTAACTTTACCACAATTCTAATGCATCACTGCACAGTGACTGGAATACTACTGTAAACTGTATCATCAATACTGTAGAAAATAAACTATTCCATAGTTTATTTTCTCCAATGTTTTTCTTGTCATTTTTAGTATCATAACATCCCATTGAGGTAAGATATTACTGTAGGCCTATCACACACACACACTAAATGAATAGGTAAATATGTAAATAAATATATTTCTTGCTCTATGCACAGTGTCCTGTCCTATACAACATATAATTCCATCATTGACTGACTACATACCTGTTTTCCCTGCGAAAGGTTTGGATGATGGAGGAGACTGTTGAGCGAGGCACATTAGGCTGCACTCGGCGACCTGCCTCCGCCATTGTGAGGCCATGGTTGATGACATGGTCTATAATTGTGGCCCGAATTTCATCCGGGACAGCATGGTGTCTTCGTGCTCCTCGGCCTCTTCCCCCTATTCCACCACCACGCACCCTTACTCCTCCTCCTCCTCTTCTTCTTCTTCCTCTTCCTCGAGCAGGCAGTTGCCCTTGTTCATTTACTTGGCCAGGTGCCTCCATGTTCAGAAATTGTACTGGTCCTGCATGGTCAAGCTCTTTACATACATGTTTGGCAGCATTCACAGTCATGGACAGCACCTGTCAGGTAACTAAACATACTGTTTGATTGGTCATCTGAGATGTGTGAAACTCCTCCTTCGTTAGTCAAGTTCTAGTTTCACCTGACTGTCAATTGCTGTAATAAATTTATCAAATGTTCCAAGGGATTCATATATGGTATTCATGGTATTATGTTCTTGACTAATTTTGACAATTGAACAGACTATTGTGCATGTGATGACTTATACAATGAAATGACGCTGACACGTTTTGGAGCGAACAACCATTAGACTGAGAATCAACAATCAGTTTAGATCAACAAGATCTATTCACTTGGAAATTGTGCTAAATGTAGGCTACCTGTACTTAATCATTTGCAAAGATGTACTGAGACATTGAGACATGTACTTAGACATTTGCAATTTGATGAAATGAATGAGAAATTCAATTCTGTTGTGAACAATTGCCAAGTGGTTTGGAGGTTTGTCCATGTAGTTTTGAGAATGTAATTTCTGTTTCAAGAAATGAGCCAAACCAATGGAGAAAAACTGTAACTGCACCTGTTTGAACTCGTTACCTGTATAAAAGACACCTGTCCACACACTCAATCAAACAGACTCCAACCTCTCCACAATGGCCAAGACCAGAGAGCTGTGTAAGGACATTAGGGATAAAATTGTAGACCTGCACAAGGCACAGGACAATAGGCAAGCAGCTGTTGGCGCAATTATTAGAAAATGGAAGAAGTTCAAGATGACGGTCAATCATCCTCGGTCTGGGGCTCCATGCAAGATCTCACCTCGTGGGCATCAATGATCATGAGGAAGGTGAGGGATCAGCCCAGAACTACATGGCAGGACCTGGTCAATGACCTGAAGAGAGCTGGGACCACAGTCTCAAAGAAAACCATTAGTAACACACTACGCCGTCATGGATTAAAATCCTGCAGCGCACGCAATGTCCCCCTGCTCAAGCCAGCGCATGTCCAGGCCCGTCTGAAGTTTGCCAATGACCATCTGGATGATCCAGAGGAGGAATGGGAGAAGGTCATGTGGTCTGATGAGACAAAAATAGAGCTTTTTGGTCTAAACTCCACTCGCCGTGTTTGGAGGAAGAAGAAGGATGAGTACAACCCCAAGAACACCATCCCAACCGTGAAGCATGGAGGTGGGAAACATCATTCTTTGAGGATGCTTTTCTGCAAAGGGGACAGGACGACTGCACCGTATTGAGGGGAGGATGGATGGGGCCATGATCGTGAGATCTTGGCCAACAACCTCCTTCCCTCAGTAAGAGCATTGAAGATGGGTCATGGCTGAGTCTTCCAGCATGACAACGACCCGAAACACACAGCCAGGGCAACTAAGGAGTGGCTCCGTAAGAAGCATCTCAAGGTCCTGGAGTGGCCTAGCCAGTCTCCAGACCTGAACCCAATAGAAAATCTTTGGAGGGAGCTGAAAGTCCGTATTGCCCAGCGACAGCCCCGAAACCTGAAGGATCTGGAGAAGGTCTGTATGGAGGAGTGGGCCAAAATCTCTGCAGTGTGTGCAAACCTGGTCAAGACCTACAGGAAACGTATGATCTCTGTAATTGCAAACAAAGGTTTCTGTACCAAATATTAAGTTCTGCTTTTTTGATGTATCAAATACTCATGTCATGCAATAAAATGCAAATTAATTACTTAAAATCATACAATGTGATTTTCTGGATTTTTGTTTTAGATTCCGTCTCTCACAGTTGAAGTGTACCTATGATAAAAATGACAGACCTCTACATGCTTTGTAAGTAGGAAAACCTGCAAAATCGGCAGTGTATCAAATACTTGTTCTCCCCACTGTATATATATACAGTGGGGAAAAAAGTATTTAGTCAGCCACCAATTGTGCAAGTTCTCCCACTTAAAAAGATGAGAGAGGCCTGTAATTTTTATCATAGGTACACGTCAACTATGACAGACAAAATGAGAAAATAAAATCCAGAAAATCACATTGTAGGATTTTTAATAAATTTATTTGCAAATTATGGTGGAAAATAAGTATTTGGTCAATAACAAAAGTTTCTCAATACTTTGTTATATACCCTTTGTTGGCAATGACACAGGTCAAACGTTTTCTGTAAGTCTTCACAAGGTTTTCACACACTGTTGCTGGTATTTTGGCCCATTCCTCCATGCAGATCTCCTCTAGAGCAGTGATGTTTTGGGGCTGTCGCTGGGCAACACGGACTTTCAACTCCCTCCAAAGATTTTCTATGGGGTTGAGATCTGGAGACTGGCTAGATGAAACGTGCTGAAAGACCCAGCCACGTTTCATCTTCAATGTCCTTGCTGATGGAAGGAGGTTTTCACTGAAAATCTCACGATACATGGCCCCATTCATTCTTTCCTTTACACGGATCAGTCGACCTGGTCCCTTTGCAGAAAAAACAGCCCCAAAGCATGATGTTTCCACCCCCATGCTTCACAGTAGGTATGGTGTTCTTTGGATGCAACTCAGCATTATTTGTCCTCCAAACACGACGAGTTGAGTTTTTACAAAAAAGTTATATTTTGGTTTCATCTGACCATATGACATTCTCCCAATCCTCTTCTGGATCATCCAAATGCACTCTAGCAAACTTCAGACGGGCCTGGACATGTACTGGCTTAAGCAGGGGGACACGTCTGGCACTGCAGGATTTGAGTCCCCTGGCGGCGTAGTGTGTTACTGATGGTAGACTTTGTTACTTTGGTCCCAGCTCTCTGCAGGTCATTACTAGGTCCCCCCGTGTGGTTCTGGGATTTTTGCTCACCGTTCTTGTGATCATTTTGACCCACGGGGTGAGATCTTGCGTGGAGCCGCAGATCGAGGGAGATTATCAGTGGTCTTGTATGTCTTCCATTTCCTAATAATTGCTCCCACAGTTGATTTCTTCAAACCAAGCTGCTTACCTATTGCAGATTCAGTCAACCCAGCTTGGTGCAGGTCTACAATTTTGTTTCTGGTGTCCTTTGAAAGCTCTTTGGTCTTGGCCATAGTGGAGTTTGGAGTGTGACTGTTTGAGGTTGTGGACAGGTGTCTTTTATACTGATAACAAGTTCAAACAGGTGCCATTAATAAAGGTAACTAGTGGAGGACAGAGGAGCCTCTTAAAGAAGAAGTTACAGGTCTGTGAGAGCCAGAAATCTTGCTTGTTTGTAGGTGACCAAATACTTATTTTCCACCACAATTTGCAAATAAATTCATTAAAAATCCTACAATGTGATTTTCTGGATTTTTTTCTCTCAATTTGTCTGTCATAGTTGACGTGTACCTATGATGAAAATTACAGGCCTCTCTCATCTTTTTTAAGTGGAAGAACTTGCACAATTGGTGGCTGACTAAATACTTTTTTCCCCACTGTATACACATATATACACATACACCACACATACATACACACATACATACATACATACATACACATACATATCCTTAAAAAAAATATATATATTCCCCTTTATTACTTTCCAACCCCGCCAACCTTTCCCTACTTGGAGTAAACTTGTGAACAACAATGCTTAGGGCCTCTACTTCCAGCTTATACCTACTATCTACATTTTATGGACACAGTCAATTGTACAATAATTCTATTTTGTTTGTTTTTTCTCCTGAACTTCCTCTACTCTCAACCTCTCCAATCATTTTCATGATGTCCATCAAGTTTGCTTCTATATGCCATATCTTTCTAACTGTGCTCTTTCACAAAAGCTCCCAACCTACAACCTATATACTTATTATGGACACAGTATGCTTACATTATTAGTTATCTTGTTATTATTTGTTGTTAGTTGTTATTAGTCCCATCCTTCAATTCCATTCAACACCTTCTATCTATATTTTAACACCATCCATATAGGATTTATATTTCCCATATATATTTAAACTGTACTGTGATGTCTTACAAAAGGTCTGAACCTTTCTATTCTCATTGTTTCTACAGATTGTGAAATGAAAATAAACATTTTTGCTAAAAGTATTATTATGTTATTGATCGATTGACTATGACTTTTCAGATTACCCAGTAATGCTATATGCAAGATTAGCTCCAGGTAAATATTGCAATCCTTTAGCCATTCCTGGACCTGTGTCAAAAAATCAAGCTACAAGTGGACAGTACCAAAACAAATGATCTAATGATTCTTTCTCTTTGCAGCAAAATCTGCAGACCTGGGAAGATTGTATCCCCCATATAAATAACATTCTATTGGTAGCAAGATTTTTATATAATAATTTAAATTGAAAGATTCTAAGTTTTGAAGCCGGTGTCGTTTTGCATATCAGTTCATAAACACTATGCCATGGGATCGGTATGTCAAAGATCTCTTCCCAACTATTTTGCAATCTATATGGGATGGCTGTCAATCATTTGGTCCTTAAATGAAACTGATATACTTTTTTATTTATGACAGTTTTCCTTAACCAATTATGTTCTTTAATGCAAGGCCGACAGACAAGTTCCTTACTTTCTCCCCCCTTCCACTCTCCTCTTCCATTTTTGCGGTAAGGCTGCAATTATTTGGTTGTAATTTTGGGTAGAACAGACATTTCCATATGTTTTTGTTAGCTCCATGTGTAACATAACTCCACCAGTCCTACCGATGGTATCATTAACGAAGATTATACCTTTTTAAACATTTTGTCAAAAAAAAATTTTGAATTAAATTGATTAACCATTTTTTCTGGAGGATTAAATTGAAATTGCAACCAACTTTCTATGGCTTGTTTTAGAGATATTGATATTTGGGAGATAATTTCCTTTTCAAATAAATGAAAGTGAGTGGTTGTAATCTTAATAAAGGGAAAAGGGCCATTCTTGAACATTGGGTGAGACAATCTTACTAATTTGCTAGAGAACCAGTTCGGATTTAAGTATAACTTTTGTATGACTGAAGCTTTTAGTGATAGGTCTAATGCTTTAATATTTAATCATTTCTGTCCTCCGAATTCATATTCATTATATAAATAGGCCCGTTTAATTTTGTCTGGCTTGCCGTTCTAAATAAAAAAGAATATTTTTTTCTCATATAATTTTAAAAACAGTTCGCTAGGTGTAGGCAAGACCATAAGCAAATAGGTAAACTGGGATAATACTAAATAGTTAATCAGGGTGATTTTTCCACAAATTGACAGGTATTTACCTTTCCATGTTAGCAAGATCTTATCTATTTTTGCTAACTTTCTATTAAAATTAATTGAAGTGAGATCATTTATTTCCTTTGGGATATGTATTCAGAGTATATCCACATCACCATCAGACCATTTTATTGGTAAACTACATAGTAATGTAACATTTTATTTTTTAGTGATCCAATACGTAATATAGTACATCTGTCATAATTTGGTTGTAATCCAGAGAGGGTTAGAAAATGTATCTAGATCCTCTATGAGGCTGTGGAGGGATTCTAGATGTGGATTTAAAAGAAAACATGAATCATCAGCGTACAATGACACCTTTGTTTTTAAGCCCTGGATTTCTAATCCCGTTATATTATTGTTGGATCTGATTTTAATAGCCAACATCTCGATGGCCACAATAGATAGATATGCCGATAGTGGACAACCTTGCTTCACTTCTCTTGACAGTTTAAAACTTTCTGAGAAATAGCCATTATTTACTATTTTACACCTAGGGTTACTATACATGATTTTGACCCATTTTATAAGAGATTCTCCAAAATTGAAATGCTCCAGGTATTTATATATAAACCCCAGTCGTACTTTATCAAATGCCTTTTTGAAGTCTGCTATGAATAGCAGGCCTGGTTTCCCAGATTTTCCACAGTGTTCTATTGTTTCCAATACTTGCCTTATATTATCTCCAATGTATCTTCCATGTAAAAAACCTGTCTGATTAGAATGAATAATATCCGTCCATACCTTTTTAATTCTATGCTCTATACATTTTGCTAGAATTTTTTGCATCACAACACTGAAGTGTAAGGGGCCTCCAATTTTTATATGGACTGGATCTTTATATTTTCCACTTGTATCCTGTTTCACTAATAATGAGATCAGACCTTCTTGAGTGTCAGATAATCTACCATTTACATAGGAGTGGTTAAAACATGCTAATAACGGTCCTCTTAGTATATCAAAAAAGGTTTGGTATACCTCGACTGGTATGCCATCCAACCCTGGAGTTTTCCCGGACTTAAAGTCTTTAATTGCATTCAGAAGTTCCTCCTATGTAATTTCAACTTCACATGAGTCTTTCTGTATGGCTATTAATTTTACATTATCAATAGAAAAAAAATCTCTACAATTAGCTTCAGTTAGAGGAGATGGAGGCGACTGAAATGAAAACATATGCTTAAAGTACTTTGTTTCCTCCTTCAAAATATAATTTGGTGAATCATGGGTTATTCCATCAATTGTAACCAGTTTCATTAAATTATTTTTGGTAGCATTCCTATGTTGAAGATTAAAAAATAATTTGGTGCATTTTTCCCCATATTCCATCCAGTTTGCTTAATTTTTATAATATATTACACCTGATCTTTCTTGAATAAGTTTCTCCATTTCTTTTTGTTTTTCCTCTAATTTATTCTGAGCCTCTATGTTACAGTTTATGTTGCCATCTATCTGTTCTGTTAGACTTTCTATTTTCTTTGTTAGTATAAACTATTTTGACCTAAATTGCTTTTGTTTTCGAGATGAGTACTGAATTGCATGGCCTCTAAAGGCACATTTAAAGGTGTCCCATACAATAAGGGGATTTGCTGTACCTATGTTATGTCGGAAAAAGTCAGTTATAAATTCCTTTGTCCTAGTTAAAAATAAATTATCATCCAATAGGCTTTGATAAAATTTCTAATATCCTCGCCCATGTGGAAATTCAGTAAGAGTAATGTATATGCCAATTATATGATGGTCCGACCGCATTCTGTCCCCTATAAACAATTTTTTAAACTTTTTGGTGCCAACAGAATGAGATAAGAAAGTAATCAAGACGACTAACTTGATTGAGTCTCCGCCATGTATATCTCACTAGATCAGGATATCTAAGCCTCCATATATCTACTAGTTCTAATGTATCCATGACATTCACGATTTCCTTAAGAGCATGTGGGTGATTGTTTGTGGTGTGATTTCCTTTACGGTCCATTGAGCTATTTGAAACAGTATTATAATCCCCCACCATAATAATATTGTCTTGAATTGCTTGCAGGGTTGATAATTTATTATATACAGTGGGGAGAACAAGTATTTGATACACTGCCGATTTTGAGGTTTTCCTACTTACAAAGCATGTAGAGGTCTGTAATTTTTATCATAGGTACACTTCAACTGTGAGAGACGGAATCAAAACAAAATCCAGAAAATCACATTGTATGATTTTTTAAGTAATTAATTTGCATTTTATTGCATGACATAAGTATTTGATACATCAGAAAAGCAGAACTTAATATTTGGTACAGAAACCTTCGTTTGCAATTACAGAGATCATACGTTTCCTGTAGGTCTTGGCCAGGTTTGCACACACTGCAGCAGGGATTTTGGCCCACTCCTCCATACAGACCTTCTCCAGATCCTTCAGGTTTCGGGGCTGTCTGCTGGGCAATACGGACTTTCAGCTCCCTCCAAAGATTTTCTATTGGGTTCAGGTCTGGAGACTGGCTAGGCCACTCCAGGACCTTGAGATGCTTCTTACGGAGCCACTCCTTAGTTGCCCTGGCTGTGTGTTTCGGTCGTTTTCATGCTGGAAGACCCAGCCACGACTCCATCTGCAATGCTCTTACTGAGGGAAGGAGGTTGTTGGCCAAGATCTCGCGATACATGGCCCCATCCATCCTCCCCTCAATACGGTGCAGTCGTCCTGTCCCCTTTGCAGAAAAGCATCCCCAAAGAATGATGTTTCCACCTCCATGCTTCACGGTTGGGATGGTGTTCTTGGGGTTGTACTCATCCTTCTTCTTCCTCCAAACAAGGCGAGTTTAGACCAAAAAGCTCTATTTTTGTCTCATCAGACCACATGACCTTCTCCTATACCTCCTCTGGATCATCCAGATGGTCATTGGCAAACTTCAGACGGGCCTGGACATGCGCTGGCTTGAGCAGGGGGATCTTGCGTGTGCTGCAGGATTTCAATCCATGACGGCGTAGTGTGTTACTAATGGTTTTCTTTGAGACTGTGGTCCCAGCTCTCTTCAGGTCATTGACCAGGTCCTGCCGTGTAGTTCTGGGCTGATCCCTCACCTTCCTCATGATCATTGATGCCCCACGAGGTGAGATCTTGCATGGAGCCCCAGACCGAGTGTGATTGACCGTCATCTTGAACTTCTTCCATTTTCTAATAATTGCACCAACAGTTGTTGCCTTCTCACCAAGCTGCTTGCCTATTGTCCTGTAGCCCATCCCAGCCTTGTGCAGGTCTACACATTTTATCCCTGATGTCCTTACACAGCTCTCTGGTCTTGGCCAATGTGGAGAGGTTGGAGTCTGTTTGATTGAGTGTGTGGACAGGTGTCTTTTATACAGGTAACGAGTTCAAACAGGTGCAGTTAATACAGGTAATGAGTGGAGAACAGGAGGGCTTCTTAAAGAAAAAACTAACAGGTCTGTGAGAGCCGGAATTCTTACTGGTTGGTAGGTGATCAAATACTTATATCATGCAATAAAATGCAATTAATTGCTTAAAAATCATACAATGTGATTTTCTGGATTTTCTGTTTTAGATTCCGTCTCTCACAGTTGAAGTGTACCTATGATAAAAATTACAGACCTCTACATGCTTTGTAAGTAGGAAAACCTGCAAAATCAGCAGTGTATCAAATACTTGTTTTCCCACTGTATATTGTCAAAGAAGTGTGGATCATCATTATTTGGTCCGTAAAGGTTAATGAGCCATATCTGTTTATGGTCCAATAAAATATTTAAAATAATCCATCTACCTTGCGTATCTATTTGGACAATTTGCACATTTGGATCGAAATTACTATTAATTCCTATCATCACCCCTTTTGAATTTCTTTGCCAATGGGAGAAGTATATTTGGCCCCCCCCCCATTCCTTTTTCCACGCAACTTCATCTAGAATTGTTGAATGAGTTTCCTGTAAACAATAGATATTATATTCCTTCTCTTGGAGCCATGTAAATATTGTTCTTCTTTTGTTATTATCAGCTAAGCCATTACAATTATAACTGGCTATACTTATTTCACCATACACCATAATGAGATACAAGTTTCAAGTCTATTTATCATTATATATGTTTGTAAATTTACCAATAAACGATACCGCAATGATTGAGTGTCCATATAGCTGTACCGTGATATTTGCATTGCTACTAAGTAACCCTTCAATTGTTCTCTCCACTAATTCCCCGCTAAAGCCCCTCCCCATCCCAAGTTGAGCCGTCATCCCAGTGATCGGCATCCCACCCATATCCCTCCGGATCCCTAGGGCCCCGAGAGGCCAGGACCCATCCATCGAAAAGCAGCACACAGTGCCACCCACAAAACAGAAGCAGATTAACCGGCAAAAGCATTTCCAATGCAGTCACCTCCTCTCTCTATATACCTATTAAAAAAATATATATCTATTCAAATATCCTGCATATCTTATTTTCCATCATTATCAATTAATATGCGTAACAATGTTGGCAGTTCATGCGCAGGATCTCAACATACAACCCGGATTGCCATTGTATTACATTTAATTTATTGACAAGCAATTATTATCCTAGCAAATAATTACCGCGGTCCATCCTATACACCCCCACAACATCCTCACCCCCCCCACAACACCATTATCTTTGTCTTACTGAGATTTACTGTCAGGGCCCAGGTCTGGGAGATTCTGTGCAGAAGATCTAGGTGCTGCTGTAGGCCCTCCTTGGTTGGGGACAGAAGCACCAGATCATAAGCAAAACAGACATTTGACGTCAGATTCTAGTAGGGTGAGGCCAGATGCATCTATCTGCCTCCAATATGCTTCTGTCTACCTCTTAACCCACCCCAGAAAGACCCCTCTATCCTTTTGTGTCCATAAACTACTGAAGACAGTCTGCTGTGTTAGATTTCATTGTCACCCCATACACTATCTGTTATAGTAGTTATGTGTCACCCACCTTTACCCTTGTCACTTGTTTTTTATATGTTCATCTTATTTATCTTATGTATCTAGTCAAATGTCCAACACCAGTAACTAATCATGATAAGTGTGAAAATTAAATGACAAGCTGTGTAACAAAATAAATATAATGATGATGCTGAATACAACATTTGTTGAAATTAATATGTACTAGGTTAAAACTAGACCATAGAATACCATAGCTAATATATGCTGTGTATTTATTTAATGAAAATAGCTTCAAATATATTTTTTATAATTTCTTTCCTAAACCTTCTTTTTGCCATTGAAATGCTTAGTCTGATCTTGCGGGTGGTGTTGATACAAATGTAAATATATTTACATTTACAGCCCTGATTGGGCGGAAAGGATCGTGTAGACTCCCCGCTTACCCCTTCAAAGTAGTAGGACATTTTACATTTACATTTAAGTCATTTAGCAGTTTCCACTGCACTGCCCTTTTAGCAGTGACTATGAGTGGACTGAAGATAGAGAACACTGACTGGTATTGTTGTAGAGTGGTAGAACTAGAGATGCCTGTTCACATCACTGTCAGTCAACAAACTATAACACAAGTCTGGTTGGGTCCTGATAAACTATTTAATATGCATAGTTACATTCACATATAATTCAATACTTTTCTTACATTAGCATCACCTGATAATATGTATTTAGTCCATGATTTACTTCCTCACATAGATGATAGTATGTGTCACGGTTTCGCCGAGGCTGCTCCTCTTCCTTGTTGGGCAGGCTTCGGAGGTCGTCGTCTCCGAGTACTAGCTGCCACCGTTCTATGTTTCATGTTCGTTTGGTTTTTGTCTCTTTGTAACACCTGTCCCTTGTTTGTGTTTGATTATGTTCTCCTATTTAGTTTCATTTGTTTGGGTCAGGTGTTATGCGTGATTGTTTATTGTCAGCCTGCCTCAGAGGAGTTTTATTCTCCCGTGTTGTTTTTTTCGAGAGTTCGCACTGCGTGCGCTTTTCCTGTGTATACGCACTGTGTTTGTGCGTAGATTGTTTGCGCCACCCGGGTTGGGTTGGCGACTCATTGTTCATGTGTTGGACATTACTAAAGGCTGTTGAAGTCATCCTGGTTCCTGCGCTTGATTCCTTTCACTCATCCACACACAGCACTCTGACAGAATCACGATCATTCCATGGAATCAGCAGGAGAACGACCGCACCAACAGCAGGTATGGAGGAACGCCTTCGTGGGCAGGAGGATCGGATTAACCAGGTCTGTCATGCCCTGGAGGGGGTGATGAACACTCTCCACCGATGGGAAACCAGCGGGGTACCCACGACCCCACCTACCGAACCATCCCCATCGGTCAGTCCTCCCTCCCATCTCCGAACCCAGTGAGATTCGGCTCTCGCTCCCGAGGGCGTACGACGGCTCCACTGCCGGGTGTCAAGGGTTCCTGCTGCAAGTGGAGCTCTACCACCCTCGCCACCGTACACCCGGCGCCCTCGGGACACGAGAGCGTCTCAGCCCTCATCTCCCCTGTCTCTACCGGCGGCGTTGAGTGGGCCAACGCTGAATGGAGGAGAATTGACGCCGCGCACCACTACCTATGCGGAGTTCTCCCGCCGCTTCGTGCTGTGTTTGACCATCCACCAGAGGGGAAGGCGGCGGGGAGCGTCTGTTCTACCTCCGACAGGGGATGAGGAGCGCCCAGGACTTTGCCTTGGAATTCCGGACTCTAGCGGCCGATGCAGGGTGGAATGAGCGGGCCCATATAGACCACTTCCGTTGCAGCCTCCGGGAGGACGCTCCAGCGAGAGTTGGCGTGCAGGGACACCTCGTTGACCTTTGACCAACTTGTCGACATGGCCATTCGGCTGGATACCTGCTCGCCACCCGTGGACGTCCCGGGTGGGGTTCGCCCATTCCACTCTCCAGCACTCTCCCGAGCGAGCCCTATGGAGCTCGGGGTGCTGGCGCTAGAGAACGGAGGAGTAGGAACCCGAGGGGGGCCGTTCTGCACTAACTCTGGCCGTGGAGGGCACACCGCGGCTAGGTGTTGGGGAGGGTCCCCCGTGGAGAAGGCAGGTCACGCATTGGGGGTCCCCCAGGTGAGTAGGCGCCCTACTTACCCAGAGCTTTCTGTCGTGCACCTAACCTTGCCTGTTTGTTTTCCACAGGTTGCACCTCGTTCCCAGCATAAGGCGCTGGTAGATTCAGGCGCAGCTGGGAATTTTGTAGATCGCCAGTTTTGTATAGAGTTAGGGATTCCCCTCCTTCCAGTTGATAAGCCTTTCCCTGTTCATGCCCTAGATAGCCGTCCGTTAGGGTCTGGGTTGATTAGGGAGGTCACAGCGCCCACTTCAGATGATGGCGCAGGAGGGTCATGAGGAGACGATTCAGCTCTATCTGATTGACTCTCCTGCGTATCCGGTAGTGCTGGGCCTTCCCTGGTTGATGACCCATGACCCTACTATTATGTGGCGAGAGAAAGCTCTTAAAGGGTGGTCTGCCCAGTGTGAGGGGCGGTGTCTGGTGTTTCCATAGGGGCGACCTCGGTGGAAAGTCCGAATCTAATGACAGCACTGCATATTCCCCGAGTATGAGGATTTGAAACTGGTGTTTAGTAAGACTAGGGCGCAGCAGCTGCCGCCTCATAGACGGGGGATTGTGCGATAGATCTCCAGTCAGGAGCAGCTCTCCGCTGAGCCATGTGTATCCCTTGTCTCAAGAGGAGAGGAAGGCAATGGAGACGTACATCGCTGAGTCTCTGAGACAGGGATACATACGGGCCTCCACTTCACCCGCTTCCTCGAGTTTCTTTTTTGTGAAGAAAAAGGATGGAGGTCTGCGCCCGTGTATTGATTACCGCGGTCTCAATCAGATTACGGTGAAGTACAGCTATCCACTTCCTCTGATTGCGACTATGACGGAGGTCACCACGGTGCGCAGTTCTTTAGAAATATTGATCTCAGGAGCGCATATAACTTGGTGCGCATTAGAGAGGGCGATGAATGGAAGAAGCGTTTAGCACTCCGACACTACGAGTATCTAGTCATGCCATATGGGTTAATGAATGCTCCCTCAGTCTTCCAATCCTTCGTTGATGAGATTTTCCGGGACATGCAGGGACAGGGAGTAGTCGTGTACATCGACGACATTCTGGTGTACAGTCCCACCCGAGCAGAGCATGCAGCCCTGGTGCGCCGAGTATTGAGTGAGGCTGTTGGAGCAGACCTATATGTCAAGGCAGAGAAATGTCTGTTCTTTCAGAAGTCGGTCTCCTTTCTGGGTTACCTTGTCTCAGGTCAGGGGTGAAGAGATGGAGTAGACTGGTGTCAGCTGTGAATTGGTATGACCCCAACCACTGTGAAGGGAGGATTGCAACAGTTCTTAGGTTTAGCGACATTACCGGAGGTTTATCCGGGGTTTTGGTAAGGTGGCAGCTCCTAAACGTCTCTGTTAAAGGGGGTCCGGTGCGCTTTGCGGTGGTCAGCTGAGGCGACAGGGCATTTGGGAGACTGAAGGACCTGTTTAACCTCGGCGCCGGGTGTTGGCGCATCCGGATCCCTCTTTACGTTCCAGGTAGAGGTGGACCCGGCGTCAGAGGCCGGTATAGGGGCCCGTTCTTTCCCAACGCGTTCTGGCACTCCACCTAAACTCCGTCCCTGTGCGTTTTATTCTAAAAGCCTCAGTCCGCGGACGGAATTATGGACGTAGGAGACAGGGAGCTGTTAGCCGTGGTACAGGCCCTAAAGGTGTGGCGGCATTGGCTCGAGGGGCTCAACACCCTTTCCTCATTCTAACTGACCATCGTAACCTGGAGTACATCCGGGCAGCTAGGAGAGACTGAATCCTCGCCAGGCCCGCTGGACTATGTTTCTAGCCCGGTTTGTGTTTAAAATCACATACATCCCTGGGTCCCAGAACGGGAAGGCAGATGCTCTGTCTCTTTATGACGAGGGAGGTCCGTTGAGCCCACGCCCATACTACCAGAGTCTTGTCTGGTTGCACCGGTGGTGTGGGAGGTGTGATGGCGAGATCGAGCGGAGCGGTGCACGCACCAGCCAAGTCCTCCACAGTGTCCAATGGTTCGGACGACGTCCGCCGAGGTACGCGATCGCCTCATTTGTTGGGCAAAAATCATACGCGTCCCCCTCCTCTGGCCATCCGGGTATCGGCCGGACAGTGCACTCGCCTTAGCACGAAGTACTGGTAGCCAACGTTAGCTAGGGATGTGTGAGGATTTATGTCTCCTCCTGTCCGGGGTGTGCCCAGTGCTTAAGGCGCCCAGACATTTGCCCAGGGGTAAGCTACAACCCCTGCCTATTCCACAACGACCCTGGTCCCACCCTCTCGAGGGATTTTGTTACCGACCTTCCCCCTCACAGGGGAATACTACCATCCTGGTCGTTATGGATCGGTTCTCGAATGCAGTCGCCTCCTTCCCATGCCGGGTCTACCCACTGCCCTACAGACCGCTGAGGCTCTGTTTACCCATGTCTTCCGGCAGTTACGGGGTACCCGAGGATATAGTGTCTGACCGAGGCCCCCAGTTCACCTCAGAGTGTGGAGAGCGTTTATGGAACGGTTGGGGGTTTCCGCAGCTACCTCGGGTTACCACCGGAGTAATGGGCAGGTAGAACGGTAAGCAGGAGGTGGGTAGGTTTCTGAGGTCTTATTGCCAGGGCCGGGCCGAGGAGTGGGCGAGACACGTTCCATGGGCGAAATGGCACAGAACTCTCTCCGCCACTCTTCTCCAGCACCCAACTAACCCTTTCCAGTGTGTGTTAGGGTACCAGCCGGTTCTGGCACCTTGGCACGAGAGCCAGATCGAGCCCCCTGCGGTGGATGAATGGTACGGGCGACTGGAGGAAACATGGAACGCTGCCCACGTACATCTGCAGCGGGCCATCCGTCCGGGCAGAAAACGCGCCCGTCCACCGCAGTGAGGGGCGTGTGTACGCACCACTGGAGACCGAGTCTGGCTCTCGACCAGAGATCCTGCCCCTCGCCTGCCCTTGCCGAAAAGCTGGGTCGGGCGGTTTGTGGGGCCATTCAAAGTCCTGAGGAGGTTGAAGGCGAGGTGTGTTACAGGTTAGAACTGCCTAATGACTATAGGAATGTTAACCCTGTTCCATGTGTCTCTCTTCCAGGCCGGTGTAGCTGGTCCACTCCAGAGGTATGAGATAGAGGAGACTCCTCCGCCCCGTTGGACATCGAGGGGCTCCGCTACACCGTGGAGGTCCATCCTTGATTCGCGAGACGGATGGGGGGTCTTCAGTATCTCGTGGAGTGGGAGGTCGTACGGCCCGGAGGAGCGGTGCTGGGTGCCAAGGAGGGACATATTGGACCAGTCCCTGCTGACCGAATTCCATCAAGGGTCATCCTGCGCTTCCCCTGCTCCGGGCTCCCGTCGGTCGTCCCCGAGCTATCGGCGCGCGCGAGCCACGCGTCAAGAGGGGGTACTGTCACGAGTTTCGGCCGAGGCTGCTCCTCTTTGTTGTTCGGGCAGGCTTCGTGGTCGCGTCGTCTCCGGAGTACTAGCTGCCACCGTTCTATGTTTCATGTTCGTTTGGTTTTGTCTTTTGTAACACCTGTCCCTTGTTTGTGTTTGATTATGTTCCCCTATTTTAGTTTCGTTTTTGTTTTGGGTCAGGTGTTGTGCGTGATTGTTTATTGTCAGCCTGCCTCAGAGGAGTTTGCTTATTCTCGTTGTTGTTTTTCGAGAGTTCGACTTTGCGTCTTTGCTTTTTCTTGTTATCGCCTGTGTTTGTGCGTAATTGTTTCCGCACCCGGTTGGGTTGGCGACTCGTTGTTCATGTGTTGGACATTACTAAAGGCTGTTGAAGTCATCCTGGTTCCTGCGCTGATTCCTTTCACTCATCCACACACAGCACTCTGACAATGTGAAAAACATAGTCTGCATGTCTATCTGATTGCAATTTGCAGAGCCTCAAAACAATGTTATTCTTATGTAGTTTACAAAAAGTTTAATCGGGAGGTCGGGTCTTGGATTCTACTCAAACATATTAAATTGTTTTAACATCATCATAGGGATCATACCAAAGGATAATTTAGCTATTTGATTTAGAATTGTTAAGTATAAAAAAAGAATAACTAAATCATTTGATAAAACATTGAATTTGGCCCTTTACTGCTATTATCTCATGAAACACATTGAATAACATGTTCGTTAATTACAAATTATATATTCAAAACATGCATTAAAAAAGGATTTATGTTTTGAAGTGTTTGTCCCTACATCGGAGAGTTATTAGAAAGATCAGGATGTTTTTCTTTTTGTGTAAAAAAAAAATATAAATGTTTTCCTGCTTGTGGATGAACACACACACACACACACACACACACACACACACACACACACACACACACACACACACACACACACACACACACACACACACACACACACACACACACACACACACACACACAAAAAAACACACAAAGACACACACACACACACATTTGTTTTTTTTGTAATTAGTTTCATTCATGAATCCTGGAAGCTGTTACAATGACCAAAGTGTTTTGACAGTAGTTGTAATTTGGTAATCTGGTTTACTGTAGCAAATCCCTCTCCTTGTTGAATCAGACCCTTGGAGTACTTTACCTTCTCCATCTTCAATGGAATATATAAATGCTTTGTTACAGTTTTTTTAATCGCTTTAGCTCCACAAGTATGTGGTACATTTTCATCAACTCTTAGTACAAAACTTCAAACTGGTCACACTTGTAACGCATTCGGTCTTTCTTTTTCAAAACCTGTCATTGTGCATTCATTTGGTTTGTAAACGTGTAATGAGAACATTGTTTAATCATCAGAACTCAACAAAATGAATATAGTCGTTTCAAATCGCCCTTAGAAGTGCTGAAAATAGTATGCTACAGTACTGTTCTCAAATTACAGTAGATTACTGTTTTCACATTAGGCAATACCACTTACATTACGCAACAAAATTGACAGAAAATCAATAATTTCCATAATATCTATCAATGTGTAATCAAAGGTGTGATCAATGAAGACATTTTAGGAAGACATTGGTCTGAATTGATATCGTGGCATGCCTCATCCACTTTGGCCAGAAGGAGGGTGACACACTCATGGGGATGGTGATCGTGACACCTTCCACCTCCACTGCTGAAAAAAGTCCTCAATAGGGTTGAGGAAATGAGAGTATGGGAGCGGTATAGGTTCATGAATTGTGGAATGGGCCCGAAACCATCGACCTGAACCACATCTACATGTTGGAACCTGACATTGTCCCCAACACAATGATATAGGTGACCTCACCTAGACAGGCCTGCTCAATTTCATACTGAGAAACACAATGAGGTGTGCAGCGTTGTAAGATCCAAGTAATGGCCTACGTCCTACACCACCATCTTCAGAGAGGAAGCTGCACACATGGAGATATTTCCTTCACATGTAGGAACTTGGATGATGTCGCGCTGTTGGCAATCTTTTCAGATTGGGATGAACTAATCTGGCAGCCTCTGCCATGGTAAGGCCTCTGTTTACTACATGTTCAACAACGATGGCCCAGACGTCATTAGACACAACAGTTCCCCTGCCATCTGCTCCCTCTCGCTGATGAACACCTCTTTTGACCCCTCTTTTAGAGGGCCCATGTCCACGTGTCTGAAGGTGCTTCTTGTCCATCAGCTCTTTGATTCTCTCCCTTCTCCCCTTGTGGTCTATCCTGCCTCCGTGTTGAAAGAAAGTGCAATTGTTCACACACACACCCTTTATATGGTGGCCAATTGTGCTTACAACCTATGTGAAATCATTAATAATAATGAATAGTCATTATGTATGGGTTATCATGTATCATACATGTCATTCAGATGTTTATACTATACAAACACACATTGTATATCTGTGGTTCTCAAAATCCATACAGTGGGGTGAACAAGTATTTGAAACACTGCCGATTTTTCAGGTTTTCCTACTTACAAAGCATGTAGAGGTCTGTAATTTGTATCATAGGTACACATCAACTGTGAGAGACGGAATCTAAAACAAAAATCCAGAAAATCACATTGTATGATTTTTAAGTAATTAATTTGCATTTTATTGCATGACATAAGTTTTTGATCACCTACCAACCAGTAAGAATTCATCCATATGATGCAATAGTTGCTATCTGCCACTGAGGGGGCCATGTACACACAAACAGAAGCAGGAAGAGAGTTACAGACAGTGAAGTCTATTAACATTAGGAAGTAGAGTCATTCTGGGTACCTTGGTCCTTGACACACATTTGTACTCAGGTATCATATAATATACCAGGCAGACTGAAACCTTCGCATGGCTCTTTATCTCTCCCTCCTCCTCCTCCTCCTCCTCCTCTTCCTCATCCTCTACAGAGTCTCAGCAGGTATGTGTAACATGTTTCTATAAAGCGCTGAAGTCCAGTGGTTCAATTCACTGTAAACACGGTGTAATAAATCTCAATCATTAACAAGTGTATAAGCAATGGGATTTCTTTTATTCTGCAGTGCAGATTCTGTTGAATTCCAACCTAAATGTGTTTTGTGTTGATGTGTTCACAGTGAGGCGTGTGTCTGTGCAGACAGGAGGCTCCATCACCATCCCATGTCACTATGACTCAGTATTACATAAGTCATGTGAAATACTGGTGTAAAGGGTATGATTGGATTCGTTGCTCCCTCTCTAGTACGCAGTGACCATCCTAAGAGCAGTGGTAATGCCTCAATCTCTCTCTGATGACATCAACCAGAGAGTCTTCACTGTGACCATGACTGATCTGGAGCCAGAGGACTCTAAGACTTACAGGTGTGTTGTGGAGATCAATGGAGGATCAGATATCATGATACAACGGTTCTACCTATTCTGTCACTCCAGGTAAGATCCCTGCAACTCTTACAATTAAGTAAAGTAGAATAGTAGTTCTCAGCAATGATGAGACAATCAGAAATAGCCTGCTTCCACAAACTAAATGACTGGTGTTCTCATTTAATTTCCTGGTAACTGGTTCCTTGTCTGGTAACTGGTATCACCATTATTGTTCAAGTTGACCTGAAGAATACTTTATGTTCTCTATATGTAGATTGTGGTGTAAACTTTATTTAAACTCTGCTGTCTGTATTCTGTCTCTCAATGTTGTCTATTCACTAGCAGCACCATATCACCAAATAACACTATTTGTAAATGTACTTGGCTAAAAAAAGGTCATACTGATTCTATCAACTGATGATTTTAATGAGGATATTTTGCAAGTAAAAATACTTACTAGAAATAAAGTTCTGCTGCGAGTTTTCTTTGGTGTCTGTAGCTCTAGTGTTCAGGTACTCCAGAACTCTATGTGGACCAACAGGAAGTGACTGCAGTTGAAGGAGGAGTGTCACTGTCCGTTGTTACTATAGTAACTCTGGAGATATAAAGTGGTGCAGGTGGGTGGTGATTGTGTGTGGTGTTCTGGGACTTTACTTGGAACATCAGTGACATTAAACCTCGGACTAGTGATGCCAACAACAGAACAGTCTTAACAGTGACTATGGTGGACTGAAGATGGAGAACACTGACTGGTATTGGTGTGAAGTGGGAGAACTAGAGATGCCTGTTCACATCACTGTCCAGTCAACATACTGCTACACAAATCATCACTTCTATCAGTAAGTACATTCTGTTTGGGTCACAAAAATAGTTTTAATATCCATAGTTACTTCACATCAAAATTATGTAATTTTTCTTACATTAGCATCACAATGAAAATATGTATTTATTCCATGATTTACTTCTTGACATAGATGATATTCAGTGAAAATATGCTACTGTTTTCATAATCCTTGACAGCAGATTCACTTTGTTTCATCGTCTGAAACAAATTGGAATATTGACTATGAATGTGATGTTGCTATACAACCTGACTATCTGGTATACCAGTAATTTCATTAATGGCATTGTTGTTTTACCTCACAGCAACCCAAGCTGAGGGGAACATGGAGGAAAGTCCACCGGAGGTTATTATCACTCATTCAGCTGTATTATCCCACATATTATGGCAATTGTTTGATAATATGAACAAAAAGAAACATTACAATTCCATCATACACTACAACAGTTAAAGCTAACCAAACTCCCTTCCTAAATGCATATAGAGACTGTTAGCACTTCCTCTTGGTTTGGAACATTTCTTTGGAGAAGTAGCAGCAATTTTTGTGTTATTCTCACTCGTTTGCAAGGACAAGTTGCACACTTTAAAAAAAACAACGTTATTTGTATAGTAAAAATCTCAATAATAATAAATGTAAACTTCCACACATGTGAATAGCTAAATAATTGTTCCATTTATCACAACAGTGTAAACAACAAGTTATTACTTTTTCACAAATGATCAATTTATAATGACCTATTTTAATTGTATTTTTGATTCAAGTTTCTATGTAATCCATCAAGGTCCATAGATGTGAAAGTCCTACCTGATTCCTTGGGGCATGTTGGTGGTGGTGACAGCTGGTATCCTAGTCACATGGAAGATGTGGACAAAGCATAGTAAGTAGTCATTTTATGTAATATAAAAGGAGAATAGTTGAAAAATACCAAATGTGTTGACATTGTGAACAACAGTATATTGTGATTAACTGTTATTGATCAAAAAGTATTTGGAGGAATTGTCTATAAGAAATCTATTCAGAGGTATTATTGTACTATAACAAACTCAGAAGTAATTGACATCTCCCTCTTTATTCCAGAGGACAATAAGGCCAAGGACCAGACAACTAACAACTCAGTGGTAGGATACACTTAATTTATTA
>NW_025536053.1:0-2500 GCF_020615455.1 Coregonus clupeaformis | reverse complement strand
TCACCATTATACCTATAGGTATAATATATCACCTTTATGTCACATATCACAATTACAACTGTCTACACTTTTAATTTCACTGAGAAGTCTGTTTCAAACTGTACTCTCCATTTTGACAAAATGTCCCTGTTCACCTCTCTACCTGTTCCTCCTCTGTAGGCAGCAGAACCAGATGATAATGTGGTCTACAGCTCACTAGCTATACAGGTGACCACACAGGTCAGTGTTGGTGTCTCCTCTGTCTGTTGTACCAGATGATGCTGATCTCTCAACAAAGATACAGATAACACCACATTGCTATGTGTAGTAAACGTCACTCTTTAACCACACACATCTTTCTTAGTCTTTTTAGTTTGCTGCACTTAATCCTGTATCACCACTTTCTGAGACTTGACCTTATTGTTATCATTGTCTATCCATGAGATGACAGGGTTGTGATTGTGACTGAATGTTTCACTTCCTCTCCCAGTAGAGGGCAGCAGCAGCACAGCAGTGACTGACTGAGTGACCTTGGTGAGTCCTTATCCTGGAAGGACAGCCCACTCCCTCTCCTGGGTCTCAACATCTATCTGCCTCCAATATGCTTCTGTCATACCTCTTAACCCACCCCAAAAAGACCCCTCTATCATTTTGTGTCCATAAACTACTGAAGACGGTCCTGCTGTGTTAGTTTTCATTGTCACCACATACACTATCTGTTATAGTAGTTATGTGTCACCCACCTTTTACCCTTGTCACTTGTTTTTTACATGTTCATCTTATTTATCTTATGTATCTAGTCAAATGTCCAACACCAGTAACTAATCATGATCAAGTGTAAATTAAATGTACAAGCTGTGTAAGAAAATAAATATGATTATAGATGCGTTGAATACAAAATGTGTTGAAATTAATATGTATTAGGTTAAAAACTTGACCAATAAATACCATAGCTAATATCTGCCACTGTGGGGGTTATGTACATTCAAACAGAAGCAAGAGAGAGTTAAAAACAGTGAGATCTATGAACATTAGGACGTAGAGTTATGCTCTTTTATTTTTTAGTAACGTCCAAACTGAGCAATCGGGTGAGAAGGGCCTTTGTCAGGGAGGTGACCAAAGAACGTGATGGTCACTCTGACAGAGCTCCAGAGTTCCTCTCTGTGGAGATGGGAGAACCTCCCAGAAGGACAAACCATCTCTGCAGCACTCCACCAATCAGGCCTTTTTTATTTTTGCAGAGTGGCCAGACGGGAAGCCACTCCCTCAGTAAAGGCACATGACAGCCCGCTTGGAGTTTGCCAAAAGGCAGCACCTATTGGACTCTCAGACCATGAGAAACAAGATTCTCTGGTCTGATGAAAGTAAGATTTAACTCTTTGGCCTGAATGCCAAGTGTCACATCTGGAGTGAAACCTGGCACCATCGCTATCGGTGAAGCATGGTGGTGGCAGCATCATGCTTCTGGGGATGTTTTTCAGCTGTGGCAGGGGCTGGGGAGACTAGTCAGGATTGAGGTAAAGATGAACGGAGCAAAGTACAGAGGCCTCAGACTGGGGCGAAAGGTTCACCTTCCAACAGGACAGCTTGACCCTAAGCACACACAGCAAAGACAATGCAGGGAGTGGCTTCGGGACAATCTTGAGTGGCCCAGTCAGAGCCCGGACTTGAACCCGATCGAACATCTCTGGAGACACCTGGAAAATAGCTGTGCAGTGACGGCTCCCATCCAACCTGACAGAGCTTGAGAGGATCTGCAGAGAACAAGTGAGATACTCCCCAGAGTACAGGTGTCCAAAACTTGTAGCGGCCATACCCAAGAAGACTCGAGGCTGTTCGGCTGCCAAAGGTGCTTCAACCAGAGTACTGAGAAAAGGGTCTGAATACTTATGTAAATGTGATATTTCAGTTTTAAATTTTTAATAGATTTGCAAGAATTTATAACCTGGTTTTGCTTTGTCAGTTTTGGGTATTGTGTGTAGAGTTGATGAGGAAGGAAAAACAATGTAATTTGAAATAAGGCTTTTGTAATGTAAAACAATATGTATTTGTAGAGTTATTTTAAAAAGAGTATAACAAAATGATTTGAATAAAAATTAAATTTGGCCTTGCTGCTATTATCTCATAAAAAATACATTGAATAACATGTTCTAAATGGCGAATCAGCTAATCAAAAAATGCATTAAAAGGAATAATGTTTGAAGTGTCATCCTATATCAAACATAGAAGAAAGATTTAGATTTTTAAAAAATATTTGTAAATGTTTTCCACTGGTGGGTTGAATAAAACACACACACGCACACACACACACACACACACACACACACACACACACACACACACATACACACACACAAACACATGCAACAAATCCTCTCCTTGTTGAATCATTTACTATTCTTTTCTTTACCTTCTCCAGCACACAATATAAATGCTTTGCTGCAGTTTTTTTTATGGCTATGTACTATTTCACAAGTATGTGGTTACATTTTTCACAACTCTTAGTACAGAACTCCAAACT
>NW_025536052.1:52500-70621 GCF_020615455.1 Coregonus clupeaformis | reverse complement strand
TTGATCAGTTATCGGTGAGCTTCTCCATAATAATGAGTAGTTTTGTATATATATTAGTATCTACACAGTGGATATGGAATAGCTATGCTGCAAAAGAACCAAACGAAGTTGGAATACAGCACAGGTTTAGACTTTGGAACCTGTGTAAGGTTCACAGAGTTATTAGGAGGAGGGTTCGCTGGACGTTGCAATAAAGCGACACTCTGAGTCATCATTCTAATCGCTACGACATGTTACTGAAGCTTAAACACAGTAACTAACTCCACTCGGTGCAGTCAGCGACTTCACTCCTCTTTTTCGCGCATGTAAAAAGTGCAGTCGGAAAGTATTCAGACCCCTTTACTTTTACCACATTTTGTTACGTTTTGTTAATGACAAAGCAAAAACGGGTTTTTAGAAATTTTTGCAAATTTATTACAAATGAAAAAAAAGAAGGAAATATTACATTTACATAGGTATTCAGTACTTTCTTGAAGCACCTTTGGCAGAGATTACAGCCTTGAGTATTCTTGGGTAAGAGCCATGTTTGGCACACCTGTATTTGGGGGAGTTTCTCCCATTCTTCTCTGCAGATCCTGATTGGGTGGAGTGCAGCAGATACTCCTTAAGCGTTATACTAGTGGATACACCCTTATGTTATACTATGGATAACACCCTTATGTTATACAGTGGATACACCAATATGTTATACTAGTGGATACACCCTTATGTTACAGTACTAGTTGATACACCTTTATGTTATACTAGTGGGATACACCTTTGTTATACTAGTGGATACACCATTATGTTACACTAGTGGATACACTCCTTATGTTATACTAGTGGATACACCCTTATGTTTATACTAGTGGATACACCTCTTATGTTATACTAGTGGATACACTCCTTATGTTATACTAGGACATGGTGTTTCCGCCATCTAGGGCTGACAATGAGGATTCTTGGTGAAGAGCAGAATCAACAAACTCTGCACCATCAAAACAGTCTTTGGGGAGAAGGTGTTAAACTCCACAGTTAGCCAGTGTTATGTAAATGCCAGCTGAAAAGTACCAGTGGCCTGGCTTTGGCCCCAAGTGAGAGTAGGGGAGTAGACAGGGAGATGAGGAGACAGACTTCCAGTGTGTGTAAGATAGTCCTGAGGTGAGGGGTACACTTTCTCTCCTCCTCTCGCCTCTCTACCTCCCCTGTTCCTCTAGTCAGGAGTTAGAGCGGGACTGGCCCTGGGAAAGATGAGTCTCTCCCCCCGGCCAACAATGGACCCTGGTTGGAAAGTGTAGTGCACGATATAGGGAATAGTGTGCTGGTTGGGATGCACACAGACACTGGCCAGGTCTATCACCATCTTATCCTTCCTTCAGGCCAGAGCAGACAGGCCTTTAGTGAAGTGAAGACTTCTTGGCTCTGTCTGCTCCCTGGGACACCATGAGCCGAGCAGGAAACTCAGGCACTGATGGACAAACCTGGCCCAGAGGAGACAACAACACTTATGTTAGATTGAGACACACACACACACATCAAACGATCTGGATTTTGTCTAAACAAAACCGTGCTTCCTGTTCCAACGCGCACTGTGGTTTTCTGAGTGTAGGGATGTCTCTATGAGTTTCATATAGCTGGAGAGAGTCTTCTTAACTACAGTGGATCCCACCGTGCTGACGTGAGAGAGATCACTGACCGTACGCGGCGGAATCATCTCCAAACTCAGGAAGATCACCACCATCTGTACAGAGACAAGGACAATGTGATGTCTAACAGATGAATACATGGTGTGTGTGTGTGTGTGTGTGTGTGTGTGTGTGTGTGTGTGTGTGTGTGTGTGTGTGTGTGTGTGTGTCTGTGTGTGTGTGTGAATAGACTGATTTTAAAATGAACAGGCGAATGACAGGATCCTCTTCTTTTATAATTAGATTAGTTCCTGACGGATGAACAGAGCATGCGCTGACCAGCTGGCAAGTGTCTTCACTGACATTTTCAACCTCTCCCTGACCCAGTCTATATAATACCTACATGTCTCAAGCAGACCACCATAGTCCCTGTGCAAGGACACTAAGATAACCTTTCTAAATGAGTATCGCCCTGTAGAACTCACATCTGTGGCCATGAATTGCTTTGAAAGGCTGGTCATGGCTCACATCAACACCATCATCTCAGACACCCTGGACCCACTCCAATTCACATAGCGCCCCAACAGATCCACAGATGACGCAATCTCTATTGCACTCCACACTGCCCTCTCCTACCTGTACAAGAGGAACACCTACGTGAGAATGCTGTTCATTGACTACAGCTCAGCGCGTCAACAACACCATAGTGCCCTCCAAACTCACTCACTAAGCTCAAGGACCCTGGGACTAAAACACCTCACCCCTGATACTGGATCCTGGACTTCCTGACGGGCCGCCCCAGGTGGAGAGGTAGGCAGCAACACATCCACCACGCTGACCCTCAACACAGGGGCCCACTCAGGGGTGCGTGCTTAGTCCCCTCCTGGACTCCCCTGCTCACCCACGCACCGCGGGCAATACACGCACGACTCCAACAGCCCAGCACAGTCGTGAAGAAAGCAACGACAACGGCCTCTTCCCCTCAGGAGGCTGAAAAGCTTTGGCATGGGACCTCAGATCCCCAAAGTTCTACAGCTGCACCATAGAGAGTATCTTGACTGGCTGTATCACCGCCGATATGGCAACTGCGCATCCGACCACAAGGCAAGTATTCGAGAGGCAGTGCCCAGTACATCACCAGGGCCGAAGCTTCTCTGCCATCCAGGACCTCTCTACCAGGCGGTGTCAGGAGGAAGGCTCCTAAAAATTGTCAAAGACCCCAGCCATGCATCCATGTCATAGACTGCTCCTCTGCTAACGCACGGCAAGCTGTACCGATGCGCCGAGTCTGGAACCAACAGGACCCTGAACAGCTTCTAGGGGCGGCAGGTAAGCCCAGCGGTTAAGAGCGGTAAATGGGCCAGGAACCCAAAGGTCGCTTGTTGAAACCCCGAGCAGGCAAGTTGGAAAAAATCTGCTGTTCTGCCCTTGAGCAGGGCAGCTAACCCCAAAACAACAAACTGCTCCCTGGGCGCTGAGGATGTCGATTTAAGGGAAGCTCCCCGCACCTTTCTGATTCAGGGAGGGTGAGCTAAAATGCGCAAGAGACATTTCATGTTGAATGCATTCACGTTGTGTACAACTGACTAGGTATCCCCTTTTCCCCCAAGCCTGCTAAATACTTAAGCTGAATAGCCACCCGGGAGTATCTGCATTTATCCTGTTGCTGTATTGATCCAAATTGCAGGAACTCTTGACTCATCACATGCGCTACTGTTTATTATCTATCCTGTTGCCTAGTCACTAATACCCCACCTATATGTAATGGCGGTTGGTGCCATTTAAGATGAGGGAGGATGATTATAATTTTTTTGCATGGCCTTATTTCTATTCCAGCCTATTGGATGACTGTCATTCATATTCCATTCATCCAGCTCAATGTAACGCGTCAATTGGTTTAGGCTACTAGATGATACCAAAAATGTTCCCTATACCCATCATGAGGTTGCTAACAACCTAGCCTATGAATGAAAGTTTACAAACGAGGCACAGGTCGAGAGATTTTTGAGTAATCAAGGTGACAGACACTGAAACATTCAATACCGCCTTGCACACTCTTGTCTCCATCTAGCTGATATAGGGTGTAATCATTAGTCCAACAGTTGCAAACGAGAGTTTCTATTGGACAAATTCAGGTATGTTTATCCCCTTTTCATTCAGTTTACATTTTAGTCATTTAGCAGACGCTCTTATCCAGAGCGACTTACATGAGCAATTAGGGTTAAGTGCCTTGCTCAAGGGCACATCGACAGATTTTTCACCTAGTCGGCTCGGGGATTAGAACCAGCGACCTTTCGGTTACTGGCACAACGCTCTTAACCACTAAGCTACCTGCTGCCCCAGTTTACTTCCATTTAAGAAACGTTTTTCAACAGAATCGGCGGAATGAATACACCCGATCACACGCAAACAGTTCACTTTCATAGCAGCCACATACAAACAGCATGATCCCTTTGATCTTTGTATAATTACCCCTTTCGAATCTACGCGCTCTCCCTCTCACCTTTTCCCTTCGCTTGTGGACTTCAGTACAACTACATCAGCTGTCTGTGACCAGCCGAAAAAACCTTTTCAAGCCAAACATTCATATCATAACCGCTAACTGCCACACACAGCCTACATCGTTGTCACCATATTAATATCATAGTCAACATAGCTACTAGAACTAACGTGTTAGTAAACCCGCTACAATCATGCAGTAGTATGCAGTCAGCAGCAAGCAGTTTAGCAGTTACACTGGCGGGCCCCGTGGCAATAAATTCATAAAACCAAAAGCTTACCTTGAATTGGAAGATTTCCAGTGTTGGATAGCAATAGCCAGCTAGCTAACATAGCAGTCCTCTCTGTTTGAGCCGGGTGTTTTAGTAGGCTAAACTAGCTTGGTGAAAGTGAAAAATCACTATATAAATTAATTTGTTCAAAACTGTTCAACTATTGTCTTTCTCTTTGTGTCAACTACTCACTACATTTCATGCACTGCAGTGCTAGCTAGCTGTTGCTAATGCTTTCAGTAATAGATTCATTCTCTCCCTTTCCCAGTCTGCTGTTCCCACATGCTTCAAGATGGCCACCATTGTTCCTGTACCCAAGAAAGCAAAGGTAACTGAACTAAATGAATATTGCCCTGTAGTACTCACCTCTGTCATCATGAAGTGCTTTGAGAGACTAGTCAAGGATCATATCACCTCTACCTTACCTGTCACCCTAGACCCACTTCAATTTGCTTACCGCCCCAATAGATCCACAGACGATGCAGAATCGCCATCACACTGCACACTGCCCTATCCCATCTGGACAAGAGGAATACCTTATTTAAGAATGCTGTTCATTGACTATAGCTCAGCATTCAACACCATAGTACCCTCCAAGCTCATCATTAAGCGTCGAGGCCCTGGGTCTGAACCCTGCCCTGTGCAACTGGGTCCTGGACTCCTGACGGGCCGCCCCCAGGTGGTGAAGGTAGGAAACAACAATCTCCACTTCGCTGATCTCAACACTGGGGCCCCACAAGGGTGCGTGCCCAGCCCCTCCTGTACTCCCTGTTCACCCATGACTGCGTGGCCAAGCACGCCTCCCAACCTCAATCATCAAGTTTGCAGACGACACAACAGTAGTAGGCTTCATTACCAACAATGACGAGACCACCTACAGGGAAGAGGTAAGGGCTCTGGGAGTGTGGTGCCAGAATATAACCTCTCACTCAACATCAACAAAACAAAGGAGATGATTGTGTGACTTCAGGAAACAGCAGAGGGTGCACCCTCTACCTCCACATCGACGGGACCGCAGTGGAGAAGGTGGAAAGCTTCAAGTTCCTTGGCGTACACATCACAGACAAACTGAAATGGTCCACCCACGCAGACAGTGCTGTGGTGAAGAAGGCGCAATAGAGCTCTTCAACCTCAGGAGGCTGAAGAAATTCGGCTTAGCACCTAAAACCCTCACATTTACATTATATTTTAGTCATTTAGCAGACGCTCTTAGTGAGTGCATACATTATTATTATTTTTTCATACTGGCCCCCCGTGGGAATCGAACCCACAATCCTGGCATTGCAAACGCCATGCTCTACCAACTGAGCTACATCCCTGCCGCCATTCCTCCCTACCCTGGATGACGCTGGGCACACTTGTGCGCCGCCCCATGGGTCTCCCGGTCGCAAGGCGGAGCTACGACAGGGCCGAGCTCCCTGCCATCCAGGACCCTCTCTACCAGGCGGTGTCAGAAGAAGGCCCTAAAAATTGTCAAAGACCCCAGCCATCCAAGTCTACAGACTGTTCTCTCTGCTAACGCACGGCAAGCTGTACCGATGCGCCAAGTCTGGAACCAACAGGACCCTGAACAGATGCACAATTGAGAGCATCCTGTCGGGCTGTATCACCGCCTGGTATGGCAACTGCGCCGCCCACAACCACAGGGGCTCTCCAGAGGGGTGGTGCGGTCTGCTGAACGCATTACCGGGGCCAAACTACCCGCCCTCCAAGACACATACAGCACCGATGTAACAGGGAAGGCCAATAAGATTATCAAGGACATCAACCACCCGAGCCACTGCCTGTTCACCCCGCTATCATCCAGAAGGCGAGGTCAGTACAGGTGCATCAAAGCTGGGACTGAGAGAATGAAAAACGGCTATCTCAAGGCCATCAGACTGTTAAACAGCCATCACTAGCACATTAGAGGCTGCTGCTGCCTATTGGAAATCACTGGGCCACTTTAAGAAATGGAACACTAGTCACTTTAATAATGTTTACATATCTTGCACTACTCATCTCATATGTATATACGCATTCTATTCTATAAATTTTACTGTATCTTAGTCCATGCCGCTCTTCCATTGCTTGTCCATATACAGTTGAAGTCGGAAGCCAAATACATTTAAACTCAGTTTTTCACAATTCCTGACATTTCATCCTAGTAAAAATTCCCTGTCTTAGGTCAGTTAGGGTCACCACTTTATTTTAAGAATGTGAAATGTCAGAATAATAGTAGAGAGAATTATTTATTTAAGCTTTTATTTATTTCATCACATTCCCAGTGGGTCAGAAGTTTACATACACTCAATTAGTTTTTGGTAGCATTGCCTTTAAATTCTTTAACTTGGGTCAAATGTTTTGGGTAGCCTTCCACAAGCTTCCCACAATAAGTTGGGTGAATTTTGGCCCATTCCTCCTGACAGAGCTGTTGTAACTGAGTCAGGTTTGTAGGCCTTCAGTTCTGCCCACAAATTACTTGTCATGCACAAAGTAGATGTCCTAACCGACTTGCCAAAACAATAGTTTGTTAAGAAGAAATTTGTGGAGTGGTTGAAAAACGAGTTTTAATGACTCTAACCTAAGTGTATGTAAACTTCCGACTTCAACTGTATTCTTAAATCCCATTCCTTACTAGTTTTGTGTGTATTGGGTATATGTATATGTTGTGAAATTGTTAGATATTACTGCACTGTTGGAGCTAGAAGCACAAGCATTTCGCTACAACCTCTAACATCTGCTAAACACTTGTATGTGACAAATAACATTTGATTTGATCCTTTGGTTGGGTGGACATGTCAATTCATGCTGCAAGGTATTGTTACTGTGTAGGCCTATATATTTTCCTCGTGGTATTATTTTTCTCTGCATTGTTGATTAGGGCCGTAAGTAAGCGATCGGAACCACTGTTAGTCTACAGCTGTTGTTTATGAAGCATGTGACAAATAGATTTTAATTTGATTTACACATCCAGTAGGTGGCGCATTATTTTCTCCGGACATTACCCCCAGTTGATATAGGTCTGACGTCAATGCGTTCCTGAGCGTGCCTAAAAGGCTTGAAAATAAACAAAGACCGAAAGCGGGTGATTGATCATTAAGCTGCCATAAACTTAATTTAAAATACTTTTGAAGCCATTTTTAGGTACTAAACGCCCAGCATCTGAAGCAAGACGTCTCTACAGCCATGGAAAACGCATTGTTGATGCGAGTGAGTGTTTTCTCCGACCAGGGAGGAAGGAAATACATGGAGGATGTTACCGAGGTTGTAATGGAGCCCGAGCCGGGGGAAGACGAGCTGAACTCGGACGAACAAGACGAGACCAAAGGGAATAGCTCGACGGTCCACATTGTGCCGGAAAAGCCTGAAAACGAGCAGCAAGATCGGACTGCACACAACGCACTGAACGATCCTCGATCTGCCTCTACTAAAGTTGCATGGACACAAAATGGGGACCAAAGTTGTAGCAGCCGCGGCACTGGCAGTATCGAAAGTGGAGAGTTTACCGGCTGCGATCAAGAGCGATAACCACCCCAGCGCTCAGTGGCTTTCTTCGCGGTGTTTGATGGCCACGGAGGCCGCGAGGCAGCGCAATTCGCACGGGACTATTTGTGGGAATTCATCAAGAAACAGCGGGGCTTTTGGTCCAAGGATGACGAGGAAGTGTGTGCAGCTATTCGGAAAGGTTTCGTTGCCTGCCACCATGCAATGTGGAAAAACTACGTGAGTTAAATAATCATCCATGTGTCTAGATAGCTAGTTTTGTTTATTGGGATTTGTGTTTTCGCATCTCGTACATTTTAGCTAGCAAGCCTCTAAACGAGCAAACGCTAAGAATTAAATGGCCACCACAGGCTCGATGTGGCTGAATGTGTGGTTTGGGTTCTCTGGCTTGGCTAGCGAAATAAACCTACCATCGCTTTGCCACCTGTCTGTAGTAGAGCAAAGAAAGAGACATCCCATGATTCCTCTCTAAACCCCCAACCTATCAGGTCACACAAGCGGGCTCGGTGAATTAGTGACGGGAAGTTCGGCTCTATTTACTGAGTCGTTCCAGTCAAAAGAACGAATCTTTCGACTCATTTCGTTAATTTGAGTCAGTAATGCCCAGAGCACGTAGGACCCCCCTACCGGCGAACGATGAACTGAAAACTCCAACGAGTCATGATTCTTCACCATAGGGGGCTTGATTATTGGAGCTGTTATTTGTGACAGACTTGCAAACGTGTGCTTTAAACAATGTACATTTGTTGATTGCTAGGCATACAAATAAGATTATTTCTTGATACATTTGAAACGAGGTCTAGTTGTGTCCGCAACCGGACTAGATTGTGAACGACTCTTGTTGACAATTGGCGGAATGTATTGTTCTGACTGCGGTGAGCACAGCTGCAGTGAGGGTGATGAGTACAATGTCGTTCGGGAACTGCAGCCCCCCCAAAACAAGTTTGTTGAGCAGAGGCTGTGTATGTTTTGTGTCTACAAAGACAGTTGGTAGTCGGAGCAGGTGTGTGGAGCCGCCGAGCCTGAGGAATGTGTTTAATCCTACTGTAAAAAAGCCGATCTCAGTCCTCTTTTAATAAAGTCAACTCTGGTTGACTACATTTACATTTACGTCATTTAGCAGACGCTCTTATCCAGAGCGACTTACAAATTGGTGCATTCACCTTATGATAGCCAGTGGGACAACCACTTTACAATATATATATATCTTTATTTTAAAAAAAAATGGGGGTAGGAAGGATTACTTTATCCTATCCCAGGTATTCCTTAAAGAGGTGGGGTTTCAAATGTCTCCGGAAGGTGGTCAGTTACTCCGCTGTCTGGCGTCGTGAGGGGGAGCTTGTTCCACTATTGGGGCGCCAGAGCAGCGAACAGTTTTGACTGGGCTGAGCGGGAACTGTGCTTCCGTCAGAGGTAGGGAGGCCAGGTGGATGAACGCAATGCCCTCGTTTGGGTGTAGGGGACTGATCAGAGCCTGAAGGTACGGAGGTGCTTCCCCCTCACAGCTCCGTAGGCAAACACCGTGGTCTTGTAGCAGATGCGGGCTTCAACTGGAAGCCAGTGGAGTGGGGGTGACGTGAGAGAACTTGGGAAGGTTGAACACATTTTACATTTTAGTCATTTAGCAGACGCTCTTATCCAGAGCGACTTACAGTTAGTGAATACATTTTTTTTTTATACTGGCCCCGCGTGAATCGAACCCACAACCCTGGCGTTGCAAACGCCATGCTCTATCAACTGAGCTACATCCCTGCCGGCCATTCCTCCCTACCCTGGACGACGCTGGCCAATTGCGCGCGCGCCCATGGGTCTCCCGGTCACGGCCGGCTGCGACAGAGCCTGGATTCGAACCAGGATCTCTAGTGGCACAGTTAGCACTGCGATGCAGTGCCTTAGACCACTGCGCCACTCAGGCGGGCTGCAGTGTTCTGGATAAATTGTAGGGGTTTAATGGCACAGGCAGGAAGCCCAGCCAACAGCGAGTTGCGGTAATCCAGACGGGAGATGACAAGTGACTGGATTAGGACCTGTGCCGCTTCCTGTGTAAGGTAGGGTCGTACTCTGCGAATGTTGTAGAGCATGAACCTACAGGATCGGGTCACCGCTTTGATGTTAGCGGAGAACGACGGTGTTGTCCAGGGTCACGCCAAGGTTCTTTACACTATGGGAGGAGGACACAACGGAGTTGTCAACCGTGATGGCGAGATCATGGAGCGGGCAGTCCTTCCCGGGAGGAAGAGCAGCTCCGTCTTGCCGAGGTTCAGCTTGAGGTGGTGATCCGTCATCCACACTGATATGTCTGCCAGACATGCAGAGATGCGATTCGCCACCTGGTTATTAGCTATATGGAATTGTTTTAAGAAGGGCATACCAAGGATCATTTTGCTATTTAACTTAGGATTTTAAGACCCCTTGAAGTATATAAAAAAACATTTTTGATGAACATTTTAATTTGGCCTAACTGCTATTACTGCAATTCACTACATGGAAGAACACATAGTCCCACTACATTTTTTAAAGGAAGTTTGTTCTGAAGTGTATCATATTTGAGAGAGATATAAAAAAGATCAGGAAATATATATATATTTTTGTCACTAAACAGTCTCCATATATACTTCCATTCCTTTTTTCAACTGGTAAAGGGGGACCTTCAAACAAGTCTTGTGAGGCCCATCCTAGAGCAAAACAACCGGTACATACACTACCAGTTAAAAGTTTGGACACACCTACTCATTCAAGGGTTTTTCTTTATTTTTACTATTTTCTACATTGTAGAATAATAGTGAAGACATCAAAACTATGAAATAACACATATTGAATCATGTAGTAACCAAAAAGTGTTAAACAAATCAAAATATATGTTATATTTGAGATTCTTCAAATAGCCACCCTTTGCATTGATGACAGCTTTGCACACTCTTGGCATTCTCTCAACAAGCTTCATGAGGTAGTCACACGCTGCTATTTATTGCTGACCAGCAGATGTCACTGTCAACAGATACTGAAGTAATGAACCGTTTTTCAGCACAATTTGGTGAAAGCGCTGAAGTTCATAAAGCCTCGGTTTCCCATCACTAGTTATGGCAGGGGAAACTGTGTTGCAGTAGTCAAGTGTGTGGTGCGGGAATAATGACGAGCGAACCCGGGGAGCTTTGTGTTCACATTGCCCTAAAAAGGGAACCGGACTCAGACCTGGTCTCAGTTCGGTTCGCTTCGGAGGGCTCTTTTTGAGGGGTCTGAGTTCCATTGGAGTGTTCATACTGCACACATTTTGTTTTTAATTGTCTGAAAGGGACGGAGTGTGAAAACACCCAGCACTAGCAGGTCAAACTGAACAACTAAAATGAACGAAGTCACTCAAAAAAAACGAGTCATGACTCTCGAGTCAGTAAAAAGAGTAGTTAAAAAATAACTAATCGTTCACGAACTGCACGTCACTACCGTGAATGGGATTTTCCCATGGTGCCGTCCTCTGTTTGCCTTCGATACACATGACAATGGTTCAGCTGCTTGTTTGGAAAGAGTTGGCGACGGTTGTTTTGACCTCGACGGCATAACAAATCCGGTTTATTACTGGACTAGGCAGGCCAGGTAGCATGTGAGATCTGATATTGTTGGTTGTAAAGGAGAGTCTGCATGATGCATCATATCTATTGGATTTGGAAAGACCAATGCGCCCACCCCCACTGAGGCATGATGAATGTTCCCCCCCCCTCTTTTATTATTTGATGAACAAGTCTCTTGGCCTATCAGCTGTGAGGGCAGTTGTATTTAGGGCGGTCATCAGCGATTCGCTCTGGTTCCTTCGACTGCCCTGTCAAGTCACTAGTACAGTGTACTCTACACACAAGGAGCATCCTGGGAAAACCCAAGGATGGATGTGCACATTTTTGTTCCAGCCCAGTATTAACACACCTGATTCAATTTATCAACTAAATCAAGCCCTTTCGATGAGTTGAGTCATGTGTTTGTTAGTGCTGAGTGCTGAGTGCTGAGCTGGAACAAAAATGTGCAGCAACTATTTGTTATGTCTATGGATGTGTCCCAAATGGTACCCTATACTCTATATCAGGGCTGCCCAATCCTGTTCCTGGAGAGCTACCCTCCTGTAGGTTTTCGCTCAACCCCAGTTGTAACTAACCTGATTCAGCTTATCAACCAGCTAATCATTAGAACCAGGGGTTGGAGCGAATAGAGACAGTAGTTCTCCAGGAACAGGGTTGGAGTTAACCTACAGGACGTAGCTCTCCAGGAACAGGGTTGGAGCGAATAGAGACAGTAGTTCTCCAGGAACAGGGTTGGAGTGAAAACCTCCGGGACGGTGGCTCTCCAGGAACAGGGTTGGAGTTAAAACCCTACAGGACGGTAGCTCTCCAGGAACAGGGTTGGAGTTAAAACCTACAGGACGGTGGCTCTCCAGGAACAGGGTTGGAGTTAAAACCTACATGAAGGTAGCTCTCCAGGAACAGGGTTGGGCAGCCATAATTCACTACTTACTTGTTTGTAATCTGGAGAAGCATCTGGCTCTCTCATCCTGACCCTTTATTGTGTGTTCCTCTGATCTCACTGGCCTGCTGTTCTGCCGGTCTGTCTGTGAAGATGGCAGACAAAGTTGTCTTTTTTAGTTTAAAGGTCATGAACAGTCAATCATGTTTTTCATGAAATGTGATGATATTTGAAGGAAACCAGATCAACGTATGAAAAATGACTGTTGCTTCTACATTGATCAAGTTTGATCATAAGTTACTGGTCCCCTCCCCCATGTCAAACACTTGGATTCATTATTAAGCAGACAAGGTGACATCACCTTCATTTTCATTTGAATACACCAATGGTAACTAGATATTCTCTTACCTAATTTAAATAAGTACCGCCTTGTAATCAACATCGGAGAAGGCAGGTTTGCAGAGGGGCGTGGTTTATGTAGCTAGATAGCTACTTTACTGGTGCCAACATTTGACTGTAGGGTGTCAGCAAATATAATTAAAAGTTTACCCTATTCATCTATGGCAAAGATACTTATATGTTTCCCCTTTCATCTGTGTCTGGTGTTAGCTAGTTACTGGCTAGCTAGGTCTTCAGCCAGCATGGAACAAAAGGGGGGATGGGTCGTTCAAAACTCTGACGCAGTTGTCAAGTCAACATATCCGTCAGTGCTGCTGTGAACCACATCACAAGAAACAAACGGGAGATGTAAATGAAAAACATATCATTGATGCAATTTCAATGTTTGAGTTGCTTCGTGTATCACTAAATTTGCTTGAGATAAATTTACTGCAACAGTGCTCACTGCACCCAAGTTGCTTGACAAAGGCGTTTCAAAGAGCCTTCAGTCAAGGCGAGCTCATGAATAGAAGCCCCCTGCCCTCTCAGCCTGTCTTTTCAAACTTCCTGGTAGTTAGACAAAAAAGTCCTTTTCAGAATGACTGTTCAGGACCTTTAAAAGTTTAGTTCCTACCTAACTGTTGTTGTGTTCAGGGGCCATATTATTGCAGGCAGAGACCTCAGGGAAGTAGGTTAGTCTGACTCCGAAGGCTTCTTCTAAGGCTGGGCAGGTTCCAATATTTTACCATATTCTCTCTCTCTCTCTCCCTCTCTCTCTTTTCCTCCCTCTCTCTCCTCCCTCCTCACTCTCTCTCTCCCTCTCTCTCTTCCTCCCTCTCTCTCCCTCCCTCTCTCTCCCTCCCTCTCTCTCTTTTCCTCCCTCTCTCTCCCTCTCTCTCTCCCTCCCTCACTCACTCTCTCTCCTCTCTCTCTTTTCCTCCCTCTCTCTCCCTCCCTCTCTCTCTCTCCCTCTCTCTCCCTCCCTCCCTCTCTCTCCCTCCCTCTCTCTCTTTTCCTCCTCTCTCTCCCTCCCTCTCTCTCCCTCCCTCTCTCTCCCTCCCTCCTCTCTCTCTCTCTCTCTCTCTCTCTCTCTCTCCCTCCCTCTCTCTCCCTCCCTCCCTCTCCCTCCCTCTCTCTCCCTCCCTCCCTCTCCCTCCCTCTCTCTCCCTCCCTCACTCTCTCTCTCTCTCTCTCTCCTCCCTCTCTCTCCCTCCCTCTCTCTCCCTCCCTCCCTCTCTCTCTCTCTCTCTCCCTCCCTCCTCTTTCCTCCCTCTGCAGCCGAATGGCCCAAGACTTTCACGGGGCTTCCCAGCACCTCAGGCACCACGGCCAGTGTAGTGGTCATCCGGGGGGACCGCATGTACGTGGCCCACGTAGGAGACTCTGCCATAGTGCTAGGGGTTCAGGACGATCCCACTGACCAGTTCATCAGGGCCGTGGAGGTCACACAGGACCACAAGCCTGAGCTGCCTAAGGAGAGAGAGCGCATCGAAGGGCTGGGGGGCAGGTAAGGCTAACTACTACATACTGCACTACTAGGTTAGTTGTCCAGCCAGCCAACTCGAGAACTAACTAACTCAACAATGTAATGTTTTGTTTGTCTGGCGGACTATCCTAACCAACACATAATACTGTGCTAAGGCCCCCAGCTGCAACACAACCACAACACAACCGTACCCTCATGTGACTGTGCATCCAAAACAACAGCCCCTATGACAGGGGAATGGGGTCGAGCCAAAGACCATGTCTCTCTCTCTCTCTCTCTCTCTCTCTCTCTCTCTCTCTCTCTCTCTCTCTCTCTCTCTCTCTCTCTCTCTCTCTCTCTCTCTCTCTCTCTCTCTCTCTCTCTCTCTCTCTCTGTGTCTCTCTCTCTCTCTCTCTCTGTGTCTCTCTCTCTCTCTCTCTGTGTGTCTCTCTCTCTCTCTCTCTCTCTCTCTCTCTCTCTCTCTCTCTCTCTCTCTCTCTCTCTCTCTCTCTCTCTCTTCTCTCTGTGTCTCTCTCTCTCTCTCTGTGTGTCTGTCTCTCTCTCTCTCTCTCTCTCTCGCTCTCTCTCTTGCATAAACCACATTGTCTACTCTACTCTACTGCAAGCTCACAATCAGATAAAGCATTGTAGCATCTATGCCTGTTTGGTGTAAAACAACAGAACAACTCTCTGACTGACTGGGTAACTAGACTAGAGGGACGGACAGGCACTGGGGAACTAGACGAGAGGGACGGACAGGCACTGGAGAACTAGACGAGAGGGATGGACAGGCACTGGGGAACTAGACTAGAGGGATGGACAGGCACTGGGTAAACAACACACTACTCTAGAACCATCTCCTTCAGGTAAGGAACACACAGGCTTGCGTCCCGAATGGTCCTGGTCAAAAGTAGTACACTACAAAGAATGGGGTGCAATTTGGGGACATAGCCAGTGACTCCCACAGAGGGAGTGAGTGAGCTTGGAGTGATTTCCAGTGACTTTAAGACTCTTGCCAGATTAGTCATTGGCATCGCAGCAGTTTACTGTCAATAAACGGTGCTGCTCACATACCATAACAGGGTTACTGGATCAACCAGACAGTTGAAATAAAGGTAGGTTATTTTTGGAACACTTTACACTACTTCCATGAATAAGCCATTAAGGGAACATTTATAAGGCATGTGTTAATGGTTTATTGAACATTTGTAACACCCCATTCCTTATACAGAGCCTGCCACTATGAAGATAATAGAGGCTTTTTGTGACACTGACCGGCTGAATCATAACTACTACTCCATTACTACCTTACTAAATGCCTGTGATAACGCTCCTGTCTGTCTGTCCCGCCTATCTCCAGAGTGATAACTCTCCTGTCTGTCTGTCCCTCCTATCTCCAGAGTGATAACTCTCCTGTCTGTCTGTCCCTCCTATCTCCAGAGTGATAACTCTCCTGTCTGTCTGTCCCTCCTATCTCCAGAGTGATAACTATCCTGTCTGTCTGTCTGTCCCTGCTATCTCCAGAGTGATAACTCTCCTGTCTGTCTGTCTGTCCCTCCTATCTCCAGTGTGATAACTCTCCTGTCTGTCTGTCTGTCCCTCCTATCTCCAGAGTGATAACTCTCCTGTCTGTCTGTCTGTCCCTTCTATCTCCAGAGTGATAACTCTCCTGTCTGTCTGTCCCTCCTATCTCCAGAGTGATAACTATCCTGTCTTTCTGTCTGTCTGTCCCTCCTATCTCCAGAGTGATAACTCTCCTGTCTGTCTGTCCCTCCTATCTCCAGAGTGATAACTCTCCTGTCTGTCTGTCCCTCCTATCTCCAGAGTGATAACTCTCCTGTCTGTCTGTCTGTCCCTCCTATCTCCAGAGTGATAACTCTCCTGTCTGTCTGTCTGTCCCTCCTATCTCCAGAGTGATAACTCTCCTGTCTGTCTGTCCCTCCTATCTCCAGAGTGATAACTCTCCTGTCTGTCTGTCCCTCCTATCTCCAGAGTGATAACTATCCTGTCTGTCTGTCCCTCCTATCTCCAGAGTGATAGCTCTCCTGTCTGTCTGTCTGTCCCTCCTATCTCCAGAGTGATAACTCTCCTGTCTGTCTGTCTGTCTGTCCCGCCTATCTCCAGAGTGATAACTCTCCTGTCTGTCTGTCTGTCTGTCCCTCCTATCTCCAGTGTGATAACTCTCCTGTCTGTCTGTCTGTCTCTCCTATCTCCAGAGTGATAACTCTCCTGTCTGTCTGTCTGTCCCTTCTATCTCCAGAGTGATAACTCTCCTGTCTGTCTGTCTGTCCCTTCTATCTCCAGAGTGATAACTCTCCTGTCTGTCTGTCCCTCCTATCTCCAGAGTGATAACTATCCTGTCTTTCTGTCTGTCTGTCCCTCCTATCTCCAGAGTGATAACTCTCCTGTCTGTCTGTCCCTCCTATCTCCAGAGTGATAACTCTCCTGTCTGTCTGTCTGTCCCTCCTATCTCCAGAGTGATAACTCTCCTGTCTGTCTGTCTGTCCCTCCTATCTCCAATGTGATAACTCTCCTGTCTGTCTGTCTGTCTGTCCCTCCTATCTCCAGAGTGATAACTCTCCTGTCTGTCTGTCCCTCCTATCTCCAGAGTGATAACTCTCCTGTCTGTCTGTCCCTCCTATCTCCAGAGTGATAACTCTCCTGTCTGTCTGTCTGTCCCTCCTATCTCCAGAGTGATAACTCTCCTGTCTGTCTGTCTGTCCCTCCTATCTCCAGTGTGATAACTCTCCTGTCTGTCTGTCTGTCCCTCCTATCTCCAGAGTGATAACTCTCCTGTCTGTCTGTCTGTCCCTCCTATCTCCAGAGTGATAACTCTCCTGTCTGTCTGTCTGTCCCTCCTATCTCCAGAGTGATAACTCTCCTGTCTGTCTGTCTGTCTGTCCCTCCTATCTCCAGTGTGATAACTCTCCTGTCTGTCTGTCCCTGCTATCTCCAGAGTGGTAACTCCTGTGTCTTTCTGTCTGTCCCTCCTATCTCCATAGTGATAACTCTCCTGTCTGTCTGTCTGTCCCTCCTATCTCCAGTGTGATAAAGAAGTCTGGGGTGAACCGGGTGGTGTGGAAGAGACCCAGGCTGACTCACAACGGGCCCGTCCGGAGGAGCACTGTCATAGACCAGATCCCTTTCCTGGCTGTGGCCAGAGCTCTAGGTATGTTGTTGTGGTTGTCTCAAAGATTAAGTTCCTCTAATGTATTTCTATGAGATGTAAATACACTGCTCAAAAAAATAAAGGGAACACTTAAACAACACAATGTAACTCCAAGTCAATCACACTTCTGTGAAATCAAACTGTCCACTTAGGAAGCAACACTGATTGACAATAAATTCCCACATGCTGTTGTGCAAATGGAATAGACAACAGGTGGAAATTTTAGGCAATTAGCAAGACACCCCCCAATAAAGAAGTGGTTCTGCAGGTGGTGACCACAGACCACTTCTCAGTTCCTATGCTTCCTGGCTGATGTTTTGGTCACTTTTGAATGCTGGCGGTGCTTTCACTCTAGTGGTAGCATGAGACGGAGTCTACAACCCACACAAGTGGCTCAGGTAGTGCAGCTCATCCAGGATGGCACATCAATGCGAGCTGTGGCAAGAAGGTTTGCTGTGTCTGTCAGCGTAGTGTCCAGAGCATGGAGGCGCTACCAGGAGACAGGCCAGTACATCAGGAGACGTGGAGGAGGCCGTGGGAGGGCAACAACCCAGCAGCAGGACTGCTACCTCCGCCTTTGTGCAAGGAGGAGCAGGAGGAGCACTGCCAGAGCCCTGCAGAATTGTTGTAGGGAGGTCATACAGGCACGTGGAGGCCACACACACTACCGAGCCTCATTTTGACTTGTTTTAAGGACATTACATAAAAGTTGGATCAGCCTGTAGTGTGGTTTTCCACTTTAATTTTGAGGATGACTCCAAATCCAGACCTCCATGGGTTGATACATTTGATTTCCATTTTT
>NW_025536052.1:0-47500 GCF_020615455.1 Coregonus clupeaformis | reverse complement strand
CGCAACCCCATATAGTGTGTCCTGATTTGAAAATGGGGTCACGAGATAAATAAAATCGGGCTTTGTTCATAGAACCGGAGTTACGTCAGTAACCTCCGTTAGCCTCTAGATGAGGTTGTAATAAACAGAGCAGTTTCTGTTTTCTTCCTACAAGTGTGGCTCTATCTTTTGAACCATTTAAGCTACAAAATATTATGACCCAATCATATGTCTTCTGTTTCCATCTCCAATGTCCACAAACCTCATTAGAACAGAATGGACAAGACCAGGCACTAAATCAGATTGGAGGGGGGGAGAAGAACATCAATGATGGTGTTGTTTTCTACACAGAAGATCATACAAAATAATCGCCTGATGATTTTCTGAACTTCCCAATACCTTTCTGATGCGTTTCAGTCATTTCAAACCATACTTCCTTCAGATTGAAATACTGTCAAAAGTTCTGTCAGATTGATTTTTAATAGACTGACATAGCCCCAATTTTCAACAAGAGAAATGATTTCTATGAGTTCTGATGCAGGGGTCTTATCAGAGAAAATGGTTGTGGCGAACTAGCTAGTTGTCAATACACTGAGTGTACAAAACATTAAGAACACCTTCCTAATATTGAGTTGCACCCCTCCTCCCCCTTTGCCCTCAGAACAGCCTCAATTCATCGGGGCATGGACTCTACAAGGTGTTGAAAGCATTCCACAGGGATAATAATAATAATAATATGCCATTTAGCAGACGCTTTTATCCAAAGCGACTTACAGTCATGCGTGCATACATTTTTGTGTATGGGTGGTCCCGGGGATCGAACCCACTACCTTGGCGTTACAAGCGCCGTGCTCTACCAGCTGAGCTACAGAGGACCACGCTGGCCCATGTTGACCCCAATGCTATAGCTTTCACCTGGATTCACCTGGTCAGTCTATGTCATGGAAACAGCAGGCGTTGATAATGTTCTATACACTCAGTGTGGTTGTTGTTTTTAGTTTTGAGGGGTTTGAATTCAGGAAGAGCACTTATAAGCTAATAAGTTTAATTTGATTCTCATTTTGATTGACTTGGAATAGGACTGAGACTAGATACAGTATATATGACTTATTGACATCTTTTGAATGATATCAATGTTCTATTTGAAAAGCAGTCAGAAGCTTCGTCTTCAGTTACCTACACGGATATTACTTTCATGTATGAATGATGTGATCAAGTTAAAGCATTGTTTTACCTGTTTTCATGTATGAAAGATGTGATCAAGTTAAAGCATTGTTTTACCTGTTTTCATGTATGAATGATGTGATCAAGTTAAAGCATTGTTTTACCTGTTTTCATGTATGAAAGATGTGATCAAGTTAAAGCATTGTTTTACCTGTTTTCATGTATGAATGATGTGATCAAGGTAAAGCATTGTTTTACCTGTTTTCATGTATGAATGATGTGATCAAGTTAAAGCATTGTTTGACCTGTTTTCATGTATGAATGATGTGATCAAGGTAAAGCATTGTTTTACCTGTTTTCATGTATGAATGATGTGATCAAGTTAAAGCATTGTTTTACCTGTTTTCATGTATGAATGATGTGATCAAGTTAAAGCATTGTTTTACCTGTTTTCATGTATGAATGATGTGATCAAGTTAAAGCATTGTTTTACCTGTTTTCATGTATGAATGATGTGATAAAAGTTAAAGCATTATTTCATTATGTGACCTGTTGTCCTCACGTAGCTGCTGTTATGATTACAGTGCATCAGACTTTTGACAGTACTGGTGTTTTTAGAAAAGGTCTGCCGACTGCCACATTTGCTTGATGACAAGCTCTTGTTAAATTATTCATTATTTTTAGTATGTCGTTTTTCTAGACCAAAGTGCAATTTTAACTGGACAATTTGTAGCGTTTTTGTTTGATGTTTTCATTTCATAGTAGGCCAATTTTTTATTTTTTTTTGTAAGTAATACTGATGCTGGTGTGTGACATTCTCTGAGAACATATTTTCTGTTACTTTGTTGGTGATTGTTCCTAAAAACATTATGCCCAAAACATTCTTTCTGATAGGTGTCCCAAATTGCACCCTATTCCATATGTAGTGCACTACTTTTTGACCAGAACCCTGGTCAAAAGTAGTGCCATATACAGTGAGCTCCATAATTCACTGGACAGTGACCATTCTTTTGTTATTTTGGTTCTGTACTCTAGCACTTTGAGTTTGAAAGGATACAATGACAATGAGGGTGAAGTGCAGACTGTCAGCTTTAATTTGAGGGTATTTTCATACATATATCGGATGAACCGTTTACGAATTATAGAAGCTTTTGTACATAGTCCCCCCCATTTTCGGGCATAAAAAAACATTGGACAGTTTAACATAATGTAGAATAAAGTAATCATTGTTAATATTTGGTCGCATATCCTTTGCATGCAATGACTGCTTGAAGTCTGCGATGCATCGCCATCACCAGACGCTGGGTATCTTCCCCTGGTGATGCTCTGCCAGGCCTGTACTGCAGCCATCTTCAGTTCCTGCTCGTTTCGGGGACTTATTGCCTTAAGTCTCCTCTTCAGCATGTAAAATGCATGTTCAATTGGATTCAGATCTGGTGATTGACTCGGCCAGTCAAGGATTTTCCACTTTTTGGCCATCAAAAAACCCTTTGTTGCTCTAGCAGTATGTTTAGGGTCATTGTCTTGTTGCATGATGAAGTGCCGTCCAATGAGTTTGGAGGCATTTGGTTTTATCTGAGCAGATAAAATATTTCTGTAGACTTCAGAATTCATTGTTCTACTTCTGTCTGCAGTCACATCATCGATGAAGACAAGTGAGCCTGTTCCACTGGCAGCCATACAGGCCCAAGCCATAACACCCCCTCCACCATGTTTCATGGATGAGGTGGTATGCTTTGGATCATGGGCATTTCTTTTTTTTCTCCACACTTTTGTCTTTCCATCACTCTGGTACATGTTAATCTTTGTCTCATCTGTCCACAATACTTTTTCCAGAACTCTTGGGGCTCTTTTTAGGTGCTTTTTAGCAAACTGTAATCTTGCCTTTCTGTTCTTCAGGCTTATCAGTGGTTTGCATCTTGTAGTGTACCCTCTGTAGTCCTGCTGGTGTAGTGTTCTGCGTATGGTAGGACTTTGACACATCTACACCTGCATCCAGGAGAGTGTTTTTGATCTGTTGGGCTGTTATCAGGGTTTTTTCTTCACCATAGAGAGTATTCTCCGGTCATCCACTACAGTGGTCTTCCTCTGTCTACTGGGTCTTTTGACATAATTGAGTTCACCGGTTGTTTTTTTCTTGTTAATGATGAACAAAACTGTTGACTTGGGCATGGCCAGGGTTTTTGCAATGTTCCTGAATGATTGATTTTCATTTCTGAGCCTTATGACGGCCAACTTCATTTGCATCGACACTGCTGTCTTCCTCATGTTGTCACACCCCAATAACAACCTCCAAAGGCAATAGCAACGTCTAGAATCATTACTATTCATCAACAGCTCTCCTGCATTCACTAACGACACAAATGAATACACCTGCCTAACAACACACATCTGTGAAGCCAATTTAACAAAACTTGTAGTACCTTAAAATGGGGGACCATGTACAAAAGGTGCTGTCATTTCTAAACGGTTCATCCGATATGTATGAAAATACCCTCAAATTAAAGCTGACAGTCTGCACTTCACGCTCATTGTCATTGTATCCTTTTCAAACTCAAAGTGCTAGAGTACAGAACCAAAATAACAAAACAATGGTCACTGTCCAATGAATTATGGAGCTCACTGTATATATGGTACAATTATGAGATGCGTCCTTTGTTTTTCCAGGTGAAGTGAGTCATTTTACAGGTTCATTCAGTTATGGCATCCTGTCCTGCTTGACACTGACAAAGTGGTGCTGACAGCAATTAGTGCATGTGTACAGTGTTCCTGTGGAAAAGAAACACCACTTGTTTTGAATTGAAAATATATTAAATAAAAATGTTTTCTGAGTGGTGTCTTCTTGACTTATTGGGGGTTTAAAAGTACACCATGTAGCTCAAGTGGATTTTGTGATTAATATTACCTCCAGCCTTTACTACACATCACCAATAACAACTACTGTATATACACTTTTATAAACATGGAATTTAAGATTGAAATCTAGTTTAAAGAATACCAGTTGCAACACATTTTGGCACAGGACCAAACGAGACATTTAGTATTTACACTACCATTCAAAAGTTTGGGGTCACTTAGAAATGTCCTTGTTTTTGAAAGAAAAGCTATTTTTTTTGTCCATTAAAATAACATCAAATTGATCAGGAATACAGTGTAGACATTGTTAATGTTGTAAATGGCTATTGCAGCTGGAAACGGCTGATTTTTAATGGAATATCTACATAGGCGTACAGAGGCCCATTATCAGCAACCATCAGTCCTGTGTTCCAATGACACGTTGTGTTTGCTAATCCAAGTTTATCATTTTAAAAGGCTAATTGATCATTAGAAAACCCTTTTGCAATTATGTTAGCACAGCTGAAAACTGTTGTGCTGATTAAAGAAGCAATAAAACTGGCCTTCTTGAGACTAGTTGAGTATCTGGAGCATCAGCAATTGTGGGTTCGATTACAGGCTCAAAATGGCCAGAAACAAATAACTCTCTTCTTCTATTCTTGTTCTGAGAAATGAAGGCTATTCCATGCGAGGAATTGCCAAGAAACTGAAGATCTCATACAACGCTGTGTACTACTCCCTTCACAGAACAGCGCAAACTGGCTCTAACCAGAATAGAAAGAGGAGTGGGAGGCCCCGGTGCACAACTGAGCAAGAGGACAAATACATTTGTGTCTAGTTTGGGAAACAGACGCCTCACAGGTCCTCAACTGGCAGCTTCATTAAATAGTACCCACAAAACACCAGTCTCAACGTCAACAGTGAAGAGGCGATGCTGACCTTCTAGGCAGAGTTGCAAAGAAAAAGCCATATCTCAGACTGGCCAATAAAAAGAAGAGTTTAAGATTGGCAAAAGAACACAGACACTGGACAGAGGAAGATTGGAAAAAAGTGTTATGGACAGACGAATTGAAGTTTGAGGTGTTCGGATCACAAAGAAGAACATTTGTGAGATGCAGACCAAATGAAAAGATTCTGGAGGAGTGCTTGATGCCATCTGTCAAGCGTGGTGGAGGCAATGTGATGGTCTGGGGGTGCTTTGGTGGTGGTAAAGTGGGAGATTTGTACAGGGTAAAAGGGATCTTGAAGAAGGAAGGCTATCACTCCATTTTGCAACGCCATGCCATACCCTATGGACGGCGCTTGATTGGACCCAATTTCCTACTACAACAGGACAATGACCAAAAGCACAGCTCCAAACTATGCAATAACTATTTAGGGAAGAAGCAGTCAGCTGGTATTCTGTCTATAATGGAGTGGCCAGCACAGTCACCAGATCTCAACTCTATTGAGCTGTTGTGGGGCGGAAGTTAGCTTAGTGGTTGTGCCTGTAATAGGCCCTTTTCACGTGACGTCAGACAACTTCCGTTCTGCCGCGATGCAGGTTATGTTTACATCCGGTGTCGCTTAGGGCAACCTAGCTAGTAGCACATCATTATGGAGTTCACCCAGTCCCTTTCACATCTGCCACCAATACGACTTAACGACGTAGAACGACTTGCTGACAAGTGGTCCCTTACTTCAAGATCGAAGCTTGATAAAGGCTACAAGTTCTTCGTTGAAGGTTACCTGTTTGATTATGAAGGTACGTGTTTATCTTTATTTAGCTTAAATTAGCCCTATGCTAGCGAAGGTTATGAGCTGACGAGTTTCTGTTTTGCAGCCTCTTTTTAATATTACTGCTGTTTGTATCGACCGTAAGATAAGAGTCAGTAATGTATTAATGGCTAATGCTGCGCCCTTTCTCCCAATCACTGTATTGAAACAGTCTCAAGTGTAGTTAACGGTGAGGTGACAGTGAGAGGGCGATGTTACAGGTCCATGAAGAAAAATGAGGAGGCTCATCGGCTTCAGGTTTCTCAGATAAACAGTTCTCTAACATTATGATAAGATAGGTTAAGATAGATAAGTTTTCTTTTTGTTGTGTTTTGCTGCGGTTGCAGATTTAATAAGAATGATTCCACAAAGTTCCACTGTGGATCAGTTTGTTTCTCAGTCTGAGCTCTGATTTTGTATCATTAAACTTAATACGATGTGTATCTATCCTCAGGGGGAAAGTGCTGACTGCAAACAAAGGTGCTCCCACGAAGAATCTTAAAACTTGGTCCCTCATCTCTCCTGATCGCCCTCACCCAACGGGCACGTATTTCTCCATCAACAGGGAAATCGTGAAAACTCAGATACGGGAATTTCTGTTTGTTGTTTGAACAAAATGGTACACTGCAATAGCATCTTCTCGAAGATTGTGCCATGCTTCGGTGTTGGATGGGATACTGTTGCGATACAGACACCGAGAGAAAAGAAACAGCTAAATTAACATTCAGCTTTGACCAGGAATCAATATTTATCTAGCTATCATGCACAACAGTATTTGAATAGGTGAGTTACTATACATTCATGAATAAACTAACTGCCTAACAAAGGGTTAGATAGCTAGCTAAGTAAACTTGTTACATTACAGCCAGGCAGCAATGTAACGCTACCTTTAACGTTATCGGTATCTGGTACTAAGTTGTTGTTAGCTAACGTTAGCCCACTTTTAAGTAACTAAGGCAGTGAACAATTATGAATTAACAATAACGTTAGCAAGTTACAAACCATTGCATATACGTAAACATTATTACTCTTAACTTTACTAATTTAACTTAAACGTACCTTTTGGAATTTCTTCAAGTAGCTAGCTTGCTAGTTAGTGGTCAACAGTTGTATTTTCGTTGAGAAGTCTCAGGTTACGGGCGAACGGAAGTGAAGTTAACCTGCTACGCGGAAAGGCGGAAGTTAGATGACGTCATCGTGAAAAGGGCCTATTGCTCCTGTAAGTTGCTCTGGATAAGAGCGTCTGCTAAAAAAGTGCCCATCAAGCCAATTCAATTTGTGGGAGGTGCTTCAGGAAGCATGGGGTGAAATCTCTTCAGATTACCTCAACAACTAGAATGCCAAAGGTCTGCAAGGCTGTAATTGCTGCAAATGGAGGATTCTTTGACAAAAGCAAAGTTTGAAGGACACAATTATTATTTCAATTAAAAATAATTTTTTCTAACCTAATGACTACATTTCCTATGCATTTTCCTATATTTCCTATTCAAACTCATTTCATGTATGTTTTCATGGAAAATAAGGACATTTCTAAGTGACCCCAAACTTTTGAACGGTAGTGTACATATCACCCACAAACTCAGTACATTAAACTGTCCCAGAAGAAAGCGTATGTACGTCACAAATGGCACCCTATTCCTAATGACCAGCGAGACTGCAAAAAAAGTCAACCTGGAACGCCACCTAATCTGTACCAACGATACTGTATTATACCTGTCCTCTACCAATGATACTGTATTATACCTGTCCTCTACCAACAATACTGTATTATACCTGTCATCTACCAACAATACTGTATTAACTTGTCCTGTACCAACGATACTGTATTATACCTGTCCTCTACCAACAATACTGTATTATACCTGTCCTCTACCAACGATACTGTATTATACCTGTCCTCTACCAACGATACTGTATTATACCTGTCCTGTACCAACGATACTGTATTATACCTGTCCTCTACCAACAATACTGTATTAACTTGTCCTGTACCAACGATACTGTATTATACCTGTCCTGTACCAACGATACTGTATTATACCTGTCCTGTACCAACGATACTGTATTATACCTGTCCTCTACCAACGATACTGTATTATACCTGTCCTCTACCAACGATACTGTATTATACCTGTCCTCTACCAACAATACTGTATTATACCTGTCCTCTACCAACAATACTGTATTATACCTGTCCTGTACCAACGATACTGTATTATACCTGTCCTCTACCAACAATACTGTATTATACCTGTCCTGTACCAACGATACTGTATTATACCTGTCCTCTACCAACAATACTGTATTATACCTGTCCTCTACCAACGATACTGTATTATACCTGTCCTCTACCAACAATACTGTATTATACCTGTCCTCTACCAACAATACTGTATTATACCTGTCCTCTACCAACACTACTGTATTATACCTGTCCTCTACCAACGATACTGTATTATACCTGTCCTCTACCAACGATACTGTATTATACCTGTCCTCTACCAACGATACTGTATTATACCTGTCCTCTACCAACGATACTGTATTATACCTGTCCTCTACCAACGATACTGTATTATACCTGTCCTGTACCAACGATACTGTATTATACCTGTCCTGTACCAACGATACTGTATTATACCTGTCCTGTACCAACGATACTGTATTATACCTGTCCTCTACCAACGATACTGTATTTTACCTGTCCTCTACCAACGATACTGTATTATACCTGTCCTGTACCAACGATACTGTATTATACCTGTCCTCTACCAACGATACTGTATTATACCTGTCCTCTACCAACGATACTGTATTATACCTGTCCTCTACCAACAATACTGTATTATACCTGTCCTCTACCAACGATACTGTATTATACCTGTCCTGTACCAACGATACTGTATTATACCTGTCCTGTACCAACGATACTGTATTATACCTGTCCTCTACCAACGATACTGTATTATACCTGTCCTCTACCAACGATACTGTATTATACCTGTCCTCTACCAACGATACTGTATTATACCTGTCCTCTACCAACGATACTGTATTATACCTGTCCTCTACCAACGATACTGTATTATACCTGTCCTCTACCAACGATACTGTATTATACCTGTCCTGTACCAACGATACTGTATTATACCTGTCCTCTACCAACAATACTGTATTATACCTGTCCTCTACCAACAATACTGTATTATACCTGTCCTCTACCAACGATACTGTATTATACCTGTCCTCTACCAACGATACTGTATTATACCTGTCCTCTACCAACAATACTGTATTATACCTGTCCTCTACCAACGATACTGTATTATACCTGTCCTGTACCAACGATACTGTATTATACCTGTCCTGTACCAACGATACTGTATTATACCTGTCCTGTACCAACGATACTGTATTATACCTGTCCTGTACCAACGATACTGTATTTGTCACGGATTCTGCCGAGGCTGCTCCTCCTCCTTGTACGAGCAGGCGTCGGCGGTCGCCGTCCCCGGAGTACTAGCTGCCACCGATCTTTGTTCTGTGTGTGATTGCTTTTGTCTGTCTGTCACACCTGTGTCCAATTGTTTATTGATCACCTGTCCTATAAGTTCTGTCTGTTTGCTTAGTAGGATTGTGTGTTGTTGTTCGCCTGTCGTAGTGCTGCGTGTTTCGTTTCTTGTTTTCTGTTTTAGTGTTTTACGCATTGTGCGTAATGCTCGCCTCTGTGTTTTTCGAGGCAGTTTGTTTACCGTTTCCTTGTTGGATTATTTGAGTAAACTCTGTTGGACTGAGCCTCGGTGTCCTGCGCCTGACTTCCACCCCACATACACCTCACCTCTTGACAGAACAACACACCATCATGGAGTCAGCAGGAGCAGTAGCGGCACCCAGGTTGCTGGAGGAGCAGTTACGCTATCAAGACATCTTGTTCCAGCAACTTGAGGCCGCCCTTGACGAGGTGTCCAACAAGATGAGTCGCTTGTGACGAGGGAAGTGCCACGCCATCACCCACGATCCCATCACCAACGACCAGTCCTCCTCTCTCAGCACCGGAACCCAGTGGCATTCGGCTCTCGCTCCCGAGGGCATATGACGGTTCTGCAGCCGGGTGTCAGGGTTTCCTCCTGCAGATAGAACTATACCTGGCTACTATACACCCAGCGCCCTCGGGATACGAGAGCGTCGCCGCCCTCATCTCCTGTCTATCCGGTAAGGCGTTGGAATGGGCCAACGCCGAATGGAGGAGAATAGACGCAGCTACCATCACCTACGCTGAGTTCTCCCGCCGCTTCCGGGCAGTCTTCGATCACCCACCTGAAGGGAAGGCGGCGGGGAGCGTCTGTTCTACCTCCGACAGGAGAAGAGGAGCGCACAGGAGTTCGCACTGGAGTTCCGGACGTTAGCTGCGGATGCGGGATGGAATGAGAGGGCCCTCATCGACCAGTATCGGTGTAGCCTGCGAGAGGACGTTCGTCGTGAGCTGGCCTGCAGGGACACCAACCTATGCTTCGACCAGCTGGTGGACATCTCCATCAGGCTTGACACCCTGCTGGCCGCCCGCGGGCGTCCCGAGTGGGGGTCGTCCATTCCATCCTCCAGCACCTCTGAGCCAATTCCTATGGAGCTCGGGGGTGCTGGCGCTAGAGAGAGGAGGAGGGAGAACCCGAGGAGGGCCAATCCCTGCACCAACTGTGGCCGTGGAGGACACACCGCGGCCAGGTGCTGGGGAGGGTCTTCTGAGAGAGGGGACAACAGGTCACGCACTGGGGAGTCATTTCAGGTGAGTAGGCGCCCCACTTACCCAGAGCTCTCTGTTGGTCACATGAGCATTCCTGTGCGTTTTCCACAGGTGGCACCTCATTCCCAGCATAAGGCGCTAGTAGATTCAGGCGCAGCTGGGAACTTTATTGATCGGGCATTTTGTGCTAGGTTAGGAATTCCCCCTTCGCCGGTAGAAGTTCCATTCCCTGTCCATGCGTTAGACAGCCGGCCGTTGGGGTCGGGTCTAATCAGGGATGTCACGGCACCGCTGACGATGACTACGCAGGGGGTCATGAGGAAATCATTCAGTTCTATCTGATTGACTCTCCTGCGTACCCAGTGGTGTTGGGGCTTCCTGGTTAAGCACCCACGATCCTACCATAGCGTGGCAACAGAGGGCTCTTATGGAGTGGTCTGCCCAGTGTGTAGGGAGATGTCTAGGTGTTTCCATAGGGGCGACCTCGGTAGAGAGTCCGAACCAAGTGCCCGCACTGCGCATTCCCCCGAGTATGAGGATTTAGCACTAGCGTTTAGCAAATCGAGAGCAGCACGGCTACCTCCTCATAGACAGGTGGACTGTGCGATAAATCTCCAGACCGGAGCAGCTTTTCCCAGGAGTCGTGTGTATCCCCTGTCTCAAGAGGAGACTGCGGCTATGGAGACTTACATAGCCGAGTCCTTGGCACAGGGATACATACGGCCCTCTACTCTCCGGTTTCCTCGAGTTTCTTCTTTGTGAAGAAGAAGGACGGGGATTGCGCCCGTGTATTGATTACCGTAGTCTCAATCAGATCACAGTAAAATACAGTTACCCACTTCCACTGATTGCGGCGATGACGGAGTCATTACGCCGGAGCGCGTTTCTTCACAAAGTTGGATCTCAGGAGCGCGTACAATTTGGTGCGCATTAAGGGGGGATGAATGGAAAACAGCATTTAGCACCACCTCGGGTCATTACGAGTATCTCGTCATGCCGTATGGGTTAATGAATGCTCCTTCAGTCTTCCAATCCTTTGTTGATGAGATTTTCCGGGACATGCATGGGCAGGGTGTAGTGGTGTACATTGACGACATTCTAGTGTATTCTTCTACACGAGCCGAGCATGTAGCCCAGGTGCGCCAGTATTGAGACGACTGTTGGAGCATGACTTGTATGTCAAGGCAGAGAAATGCCTGTTCTTCCAGGAGTCCGTCTCCTTTTTGGGTTATCGGTTGTCCGCGTCTGGCGTGGAGATAGAGGTAGATCGGGTATCAGCTGTGCGTAATTGGCAAACTCCAACCACCGTAAAAGAGGTGCAGCGGTTCTTGGGTTTTGCTAATTACTACCGGAGGTTTATCCGGGGTTTTGGACAGGTTGCAGTTCCCATTACGTCCCTGCTAAAGGGGGTCCGGTGCGCTTGCGGTGGTCAGCTGAGGCGGACAGGGCATTTGTCAAGCTGAAGAACCTGTTCGCTCGGCCCCGGTGCTGGCACATCCGGATCCCTCTTTGCCTTTCCAAGTAGAGGTGGACGCGTCCGAGACCGGTATAGGGGCAGTCCTGTCACAACGGTCCGGCACGCCACCTAAGCTCCGCCCCTGTGCGTTCTACTCCAAGAAGCTCAGCTCGGCGGAGCGCAATTATGACGTTGGGGACAGGGAGCTGTTAGCTGTAGTCCAGGCCCTAAAGGTGTGGAGGCATTGGCTTGAGGGGGCTCAACACCCTTTTCTCATTCTGACTGATCACCGCAACCTGGAGTACATCCGGGCAGCTAGGAGATTGAACCCTCGTCAGGCTAGGTGGAACATGTTCCTAACCCGGTTTGTGTTTAAGATCACATACATCCCTGGGTCCCAGAACGGTAAGGCAGACGCACTGTCCCGACAGTATGACACGGAGGAGAGGTCCATTGAGCCTACTTCCATACTGCCGAAGTCTTGTCTGGTGGCTCCGGTAGTATGGGAGGTCGATGCGGAAATCGAGCGGGCGCTGCGTACCGACCCTACTCCCCCGAGTGTCCTGTGGGGCGGACGTGCGTTCCGCTCGAGGTTCGTGATCGGCTTATTTCGTGGGCTCATACATCACCCTCCTCTGGACATCCTGGTATTGGTGGGACGGTGCACTGCCTTAGCGTGAAATACTGGTGGCCAACGTTAGCCAGGGATGTGAGGGTTTATGTCTCCTCCTGCTCGGTGTGTGCCCAGTGTAAGGCACCTAGACATTTGCCCAGGGTAAGTTACATCCTCTGCCCGTTCCACAACGACCATGGTCCCACCTATCTGTAGATTTTGTGACCGATCTACCCCCTTCCCAGGGTAATACTACCATTTTGGTCGTTGTGGATCGGTTTTCTAAGGCCTGTCGTCTCCTCCCACTGCCGGGTCTCCCTACTGCCCTACAGACCGCCGAGGCCCTCTTTACCCACGTGTTCCGGCACTATGGGGTCCCCGAGGATATTGTGTCCGACCGAGGTCCCCAGTTCACCTCCAGAGTCTGGGGGCTTTTATGGAACGCCTGGGGTCTCGGTTAGCCTTACCTCGGGGTACCACCCAGAGAGCAATGGGCAGGTTGAACGTGTTAACCAGGATGTGGGTAGGTTTTTGAGGTCCTATTGCCGGGACCGGCCGGAGGAGTGGTCGAGGTATATCCCTGGGCAGAGATGGCCCGGAACTCTCTCCGCCACTCCTCCACCGGATTAACACCTTTCCAGTGTATTTTAGGGTATCAGCCGGTCCTGGCACCGTGGCACGAGAGCCAGACCGAGGCCCCTGCGGTGGACGAGTGGATTCGGCGCTCAGAAGAGACGTGGGACGCTGCCCATGTCCATCTGCAGCGTGCCATCCGTCAACAGAAGGCGAGCGCCGATCGCCACCGCAGTGAGGGGCCGGTGTACGCACCGGGAGATCGAGTCTGGCTCTCGACTCGAAACCTGCCCCCTCCGCCTGCCCTGCCGGAAGCTGGGTCGGCGGTTTGTGGGCCCTTCAAAGTCCTGAGAAGATTGAACGAGGTGTGTTACAGATTACAACTGCCTATTGAGTACAAAAATATTAACCCCTCGTTCCATGTGTCTCTTCTCAGGCCGGTGGTAGCTGGTCCACTCCAAGAGGAGGAGATAGGAGAGACCCCTCCACCCCCTTTGGACATCGAGGGGGCACCGGCGTACAGGGTCCGGACTATATTGGACTCGAGGCGCCGGAGGAGTGGTCTCCAGTATCTCGTGGAGTGGGAGGGGTGCGGTCCGGAGGAACGGTCCTGGGTGCCCAGGAGGGACATCCTCGATCCATCCCTCCTGACTGAGTTCCACCGTGGGCATCCCACGCGCCCGGGTCCGCGTCCTCCTGGCCGTCCCCGAGGCCGGGGTCGGTGCACGGCTGGAGCCGCGCGTCAAGGGGGGTACTGTCACGGATTCTGCCGAGGCTGCTCCTCCTCCTTGTACGAGCAGGCGTCGGCGGTCGCCGTCCCCGGAGTACTAGCTGCCACCGATCTTTGTTCTGTGTGTGATTGCTTTTGTCTGTCTGTCACACCTGTGTCCAATTGTTTATTGATCACCTGTCCTATAAGTTCTGTCTGTTTGCTTAGTAGGATTGTGTGTTGTTGTTCGCCTGTCGTAGTGCTGCGTGTTTCGTTTCTTGTTTTCTGTTTTAGTGTTTTACGCATTGTGCGTAATGCTCGCCTCTGTGTTTTTCGAGGCAGTTTGTTTACCGTTTCCTTGTTGGATTATTTGAGTAAACTCTGTTGGACTGAGCCTCGGTGTCCTGCGCCTGACTTCCACCCCACATACACCTCACCTCTTGACAGTATTATACCTGTCCTCTACCAACGATACTGTATTATACCTGTCCTCTACCAACGATACTGTATTATACCTGTCCTCTACCAACGATACTGTATTATACCTGTCCTCTACCAACGATACTGTATTATACCTGTCCTCTACCAACGATACTGTATTATACCTGTCCTGTACCAACGATACTGTATTATACCTGTCCTCTACCAACAATACTGTATTATACCTGTCCTCTACCAACGATACTGTATTATACCTGTCCTCTACCAACGATACTGTATTATACCTGTCCTCTACCAACGATACTGTATTATACCTGTCCTGTACCAACGATACTGTATTATACCTGTCCTGTACCAACAATACTGTATTATACCTGTCCTGTACCAACGATACTGTATTATTACATTTACATTTACATTTTAGTCATTTAGCAGACGCTCTTATCCAGAGCGACTTACAGGAGCAATTAGGGTTAAGTGCCTTGCTCAAGGGCACATTTACGTCATTTAGCAGACGCTCTTATCCAGAGCGACTCACAAATTGGTGCATTCACCCTATAGCCAGTGGGATAACCACTTTACAATTTTTTTTTGGGGGTAGAAGGATTACTTTATCCTATCCCAGGTATTCCTTAAAGAGGTGGGGTTTCAAATGTCTCCGGAAGGTGGTGAGTGACTCCGCTGTCCTGGCGTCGTGAGGGAGCTTGTTCCACCATTGGGGTGCCAGAGCAGCGAACAGTTTTGACTGGGCTGAGCGGGAACTATGCTTCCGCAGAGGAAGGAGCCAGCAGGCCAGAGGTGGATGAACGCAATGCCCTCGTTTGGGTGTAGGGACTGATCAGAGCCCGAAGGTACAGAGGTGCCGTTCCCCTCACTGCTCCATAGGCAAGCACCATGGTCTTGTAACGGATGCGAGCTTCAACTGGAAGCCAGTGGAGTGTGCGGAGGAGGGGGTGAAGTGAGAGAACTTGGGAAGGTTGAACACCAGACGGGCTGCGGCATTCTGGATGAGTTGTAGGGGTTTAATGGCACAGGCAGGAGGCCAGCCAACAGCGAGTTGCAGTAATCCAGACGGGAGATGACAAGTGCCTGTATTAGGACCTGTGCCGCTTCCTGTGTAAGGCAGGGTCGTACTCTCCGAATGTTGTAGAGCATGAACCTGCAGGAGCGGGTCACCGCCTTGATGTTAGCGGAGAACGACAGGGTGTTGTCCAGGGTCACGCCAAGGCTCTTCGCACTCTGGGAGGAGGACACAACGGAGTTGTCAACCGTGATGGCGAGATCATGGAACGGGCAGTCCTTCCCCGGGAGGAAGAGCAGCTCCGTCTTGCCAGGGTTCAGCTTGAGGTGGTGATCCGTCATCCATACTGATATGTCTGCCAGACATGCAGAGATGCGATTCGCCACCTGGTTATCAGAAGGGGGAAAGGAGAAGATTAGTTGTGTATCGTCAGCGTAGCAATGATAGGAGAGGCCATGTGAGGATATGACAGAGCCAAGTGACTTGGTGTATAGGGAGAAAAGGAGAGGGCCTAGAACTGAGCCCTGGGGACACCAGTGGTGAGAGCACGTGGTGCGGAGACAGCTTCTCGCTACGCCACTTGGTAGGAGCGACCGGTCAGGTAGGACGCAATCCAGGAGTGAGCCGCGCCGGAGATGCCCAGCTCGGAGAGGGGTGGAGAGGAGGATCTGATGGTTCACAGTATCAAAGGCAGCAGACAGGTCTAGAAGGACAGGAGCAGAGGAGAGAGAGTTAGCTTTAGCAGTGCGGAGAGCCTCCGTGACACAGAGAAGAGCAGTCTCAGTTGAATGACCAGTCCTGAAACCTGACTGGTTTGGATCAAGAAGGTCATTCTGAGAGAGATAGCAAGAGAGTTGGCTAAAGACGGCACGCTCAATAGTTTTGGAAAGAAAAGAAAGAAGGGATACTGGTCTGTAGTTGTTGACATCAGTGGGATCGAGTGTTGGTTTTTTGAGAAGGGGAGCAACTCTCGCTCTCTTGAAGACGGAAGGGACATGGCCAGCGGTCAAGGATGAGTTGATCAGCGAGGTGAGGTAGGGAGAAGGTCACCGGAGATGGTCTGGAGAAGAGAGGAGGGGATGGGGTCAAGCGGGCAGGTTGTTGGGCGGCCTGCAGTCACAAGTCGCAGGATTTTATCTGGAGAGAGAGGGGAGAAAGAAGTCAAAGCATAGGGTAGGGCAGTGTGAGTAGGACCAGCAGTGTCATTAGACTTAACAAACGAGGATCGGATGTCGTCAACCTTCTTTTCAAAGTGGTTGACGAAGTCATCCACAGAGAGAGAGGAGGGGGGGAGGATTCAGGAGGGAGGAAAATGTGGCAAAGAGCTTCCTAGGGTTAGAGGCAGATGCTTGGAATTTAGAGTGGTAGAAAGTGGCCTTAGCAGCAGAAACAGATGAAGAAAATGTAGAGAGGAGGGAGTGAAAAGATGCCAGGTCGGCAGGGAGTTTAGTTTTCTTCCATTTCCGCTCCGCTGCCCGGAGCTCTGTTCTGTGAGCTCGCAATGAGTCATCAAGCCACGGAGCTGGAGGGGAGGACCGAGCCGGCCGGGAGGATAGGGGACACAGAGAGTCAAAGGATGCAGAAAGGGAGGAGAGGAGGGTTGAGGAGGCAGAATCAGGAGATTGGAGGGAGAAGGATTGAGCAGAGGGAAGAGATGATAGGATGGAAGAGGAGAGAGTAGTGGGAGAGAGAGAGCGAAGGTTGCGCGGCGCATTACCATCTGTGTAGGGGGCAGAGTGAGTAGTGTTGGAGGAGGCGAGAGAGAAAAGGAAACAAAGTAGTGGTCGGAGACATGGAGGGAGTTATAATACAGTATCCTCTACCAACAATACTGTATTATACCTGTCCTCTACCAACAATACTGTATTATACCTGTCCTCTACCAACAATACTGTATTATACCTGTCCTCTACCAACGATACTGTATTATACCTGTCCTCTACCAACGATACTGTATTATACCTGTCCTCTACCAACGATACTGTATTATACCTGTCCTCTACCAACGATACTGTATTATACCTGTCCTCTACCAACGATACTGTATTATACCTGTCCTCTACCAACAATACTGTATTATACCTGTCCTGTACCAACGATACTGTATTATACCTGTCCTGTACCAACGATACTGTATTATACCTGTCCTCTACCAACGATACTGTATTATACCTGTCCTGTACCAACGATACTGTATTATACCTGTCCTCTACCAACGATACTGTATTTTACCTGTCCTCTACCAACGATACTGTATTATACCTGTCCTGTACCAACGATACTGTATTATACCTGTCCTGTACCAACGATACTGTATTATACCTGTCCTCTACCAACGATACTGTATTATACCTGTCCTCTACCAACGATACTGTATTATACCTGTCCTCTACCAACAATACTGTATTATACCTGTCCTCTACCAATGATACTGTATTATACCTGTCCTGTACCAACGATACTGTATTATACCTGTCCTCTACCAACGATACTGTATTATACCTGTCCTCTACCAACGATACTGTATTATACCTGTCCTCTACCAACGATACTGTATTATACCTGTCCTGTACCAACGATACTGTATTATACCTGTCCTCTACCAACGATACTGTATTATACCTGTCCTCTACCAACGATACTGTATTATACCTGTCATCTACCAACGATACTGTATTATACCTGTCCTCTACCAACGATACTGTATTATACCTGTCCTGTACCAACGATACTGTATTATACCTGTCCTCTACCAACGATACTGTATTATACCTGTCCTGTACCAACGATACTGTATTATACCTGTCCTCTACCAACGATACTGTATTATACCTGTCCTCTACCAACGATACTGTATTATACCTGTCCTCTACCAACGATACTGTATTATACCTGTCCTCTACCAACAATACTGTATTATACCTGTCCTCTACCAATGATACTGTATTATACCTGTCCTGTACCAACGATACTGTATTATACCTGTCCTCTACCAACAATACTGTATTATACCTGTCCTCTACCAATGATACTGTATTATACCTGTCCTGTACCAACGATACTGTATTATACCTGTCCTCTACCAACGATACTGTATTATACCTGTCCTCTACCAACGATACTGTATTATACCTGTCCTCTACCAACGATACCTGTGTCTGTACCAGCACCAGACAGAAGGTGGCAACCGCAGGCAAGTTACAAAAAATATATCACCCATTGCGCAATAAAGTCATTGGTCGGGACTTTTGTATATAGTTTTTGGGCGGATTCGATTATGCTGAGCCGCAGGGCGCTGGTTCTAGACGTCAACAGTAATCTGCGCGGCACGGTCATGTTGTCAACAAGGCAGCATGGTGCATCGTCCAGAAACATACATCTCTTTAGCATAAAATAAACGTTTGAATTTTCTAACTAGTTTTAATTGGGAAGTCAGCTAAAGCGTTTCTATAAAAAACTATCACTTTGCATGTGAAAACACAAAACCCTACTCATTACTACACGTGCTTAATTACGTAACTTTTGTTTTGAGCCGACTTCACCATCGGACAGAGCTGGACACCTGGCTCACGCCAGGAAGCAGCCCAGTTCTAAATCGAATGCAATCAACTTTTAGCCATGCAAAACACGCATGCACGGGCGAGATTAATCGAACCCCCTCATTGGTCGGGAGCAGAGAGCGAGCGCAGTAGAGAGGTTGTCTTGCAAATGATCTGGGATGAGGGACAAAACATGGGATTGTGACAGCCAGTGGTTGTTTTTGTACAATCCCCTTGAATCGATCTCTGTTTTCCTCTGAGCTGAAGCTAAAGGGTGTATGAGGAGTTGCCGAGAAAGTGTTTTTACCCCAGTTAGGGAGTGAAGGGTATGTAGTGAGAGTTGTAACAAAGATGTTTTAACTAAACCAAGATAGACCACAGCCTGTCGTTTCCAAATGGGAACAAGCAAGGAGGTGGGCAGAGCTAAGCACGAGCTAGCGAGATCCTATTAGCGCGTTCTAGTAGACATTTGCATTTTTCCGTTAGGGAACGCCTACTCTGAATTGCGCGTGTGCAATAACTCATTTGGTTTTGCACGCTTTCTAAACAACGCAATTTTTTAAAACTTTGACAAAGGGTAAAGTCTACAAAACTTAGTCCACTCTGTTCGTAACAGATTCTAGTTTTGGGGACAGAAAACGGTATTGAGATCAAATGTTTCATCGATGAGAAAATTAGCAGAATGTCGGCCAGAGTCTCCTTCCAACATCTCCAACTTCCAGCCACTGGGCTTCCTCTCACTACCATATTTGTGAGTGGAAACGAAAGCGGATGCTTCTCATTTATACATCCGGTGAAATATCTGTCTCGTTGTTCTGTGGTTGGAAGGGGTTTGTTGCTGAAGAAGGAAAACAATATGGCGGCGGTGGAGCTAGAATGGATCCCTGAAACCCTGTACAACACTGCTATATCTGCAGTGGTGGACAACTACAGTCGATCTCGAAGGGACATACGCTCCCTTCCTGAAAATATACAGTTTGATGTGTACTATAAGGTAAGGACTGTCACGCCAAACTTTAGCTAGTTAGTCTTGTGATTTTAGCTAGCTACCGTTAGTTAGGTCAGTTTCTTGCTTGTTATTGTGCCTAGCTAGCTAACATTATCTCGCTAGTTGTTTACTCTAAATAGCTTGCTAGCAGACAGACATTATGCTGCATATTTTGTCAAATTAAGAACTTTGCTAGCTGAAGTGTTTTCACAATTTTATTTCGTTCCAGCAGCAGCAACAAAGTCTGTGTGTTCAGGTAATGAGGCCACATTGTTGAAAAACAAATACAGCCAAATATAATACTTCATAATAGATAAATCATTTCATAATATTAATATAATCGCTCTGGATAAGAGCGTCTGCTAAATGATGTAAATTAATCAACATTTCTCATAGTAGTTGGCACAAATGTCATTAATCGCACACGGACTGGTTCATAATAATTAATGACCTAGTGTCACTGACAGAGTTGCCGTGCATTATTAAATACAATATGATTGCAAACGTGACTTTCATTGAAATTAAGCTGCAGCGATGAGGTGCTTTCAGAGCGTGGCAGAAAAAATAAAACATAGAATTTTAACTGAAAATTACCAAAGTTAACGCATTTCTTGAGTAAAAAGACAGGTGCTGCTAATACTGCCATCTTCGTGGAGGCAGAGGACATGTACAGTGCATTTAGGGAAGTATTCAGACCCCTCGACTTTTTTCAACATTTTGTTAAATTACAGCCTTATTCTAAAATGTATTATAGTTTTTTTTTATTCCCCCGCATCAATCTACACACAATACCCCATAATGACAAAGCAAAAACAGGTTTTTAGAAATGTTTGCAAAATATGTAAGTATTCAGACCCTTTACTCAGTACTTTGTTGAAGCACATTTGGCAGCGATTACAGCCTCGAGTCTTCTTGGGTATGACGCTACAAGCTTGGCACACCTGTATTTGGTGTTTCTCCCATTCTTCTCTGCAGATCCTGTCAAGCTCTGTCAGGTTGGATGGGGAGCGTCGGCTGCACAGCTATTTTCAGGTCTCCAGAGATTATCGATCAGGTTCAAGTCTGGGCTCTGGCTGGGCCACTCAAGGACATTCAGAGACTAGTCCCGAAGCCACTCGTGCATTGTCTTGGCTGTGTGCTTAGGGTCGTTGTCCTGTTGGAAGGTGAACCTTCGCCACAGTCTGAAGTTCTGAGTGCTCTGGAGCAGGTTTTCATCAAGGATCTCTCTGTACTTTGCTCCGTTGGTGCCAGGTTTCCTCCAGACGTGGCACTTGGCATTCAGGCCAAAGAGTTCAATCTTGTTTCTCATGGTCAGAATCCTTTAGGTGCCTTTTGGCAAACTCCAAGCAGGCTGTCATGTGCCTTTCACTGAGGAGTCGCTTCCGTCTGGCCACTCTACCATAAGGCCTGATTGGTGGAGTACTGCAGAGATGGTTGTCCTTCTGGAAAGTTCTACCATCTCCACAGAGGAACTCTGGAGCTCTGTCAGTGACCATCGGGTTCTTGGTCACCTCCCTGACCAAGGCCCTTCTCCCCCGATTGCTCAATTTGGCTAGGTGGCCAGCTCTAAGAAGAGTCTTGGTGGTTCCAAACTTCTTCCATATAAGAATGATGCAGGCCACTGTGTTCGTCGGGACCTTCAATGCTGCTTACATTTTTTGGTACCCTTTCCCAGATCTGTGCCTCGACACAATCCTGTCTCGCGAGCTCTACGGACAATTCCTTAGACCTCATGGCTTGGTTTTTGCTCTGACATGCACTGTCAACTGTGGGACCTTATATAGACAGGTGTGTGCCTTTCCAAATCATGTCCAATCAATTGAATTGACCACAGGTGGACTCCAATCAAGTTGTAGAAACATCTGAAGGATGATCAATGGAAACAGGATGCACCTGAGCTCAATTTCGAGTGTCATAGTAAATGGTCTGAATACTTATGTAAATAAGGTATTTCTGTTTTTTAATACATTTTACAAAAAATTCAAAAAACCTGTTTTCGCTTTGTCAATATGGGGTATTGTGTGTAGATTGAGGGGAAACAACGATTCAATCAATTGTAGAATAAGGCTGTAACGTAACAATGTGGAAAAAGTCAAGGGGTCTGAATACTTTCAGAATGTACTGTATGTGTAGCCCATGTACACTGTATCTGATGCTGTCTGGACAAAAAGAGCAATAGTGTGCAACTGCAGCCTGCAATTCGGGGCGTTCCTGCATGTGGGCATCCCATTGGTTCCTGCTTGTGACACTTTTTGAATGTGGGTCAAAACGGAATTAAAGGTATTATCAACGTTTTTTCCCCGCCCCTCATCTTTCTAGTTAGCGGGTGCGAAACCGGTAGACAGTGTCCTTCGCTCCCGCCTGCTGAACACCTGCACCCACCGTCGTTAACAGAACTGCGGGAAAATAGTGCCAGACAGGCGGGGGCGAAGGACACTGTCTACCGGTCGCCCCTGCTAACACAGCATACAGGAGCCTGGGGCGACACTATGTGCTAGCTACCTAGGTAGCTTGTTAGCGACACTATGTGCTAGCTACCTAGGTAGCTTGTTAGCGACACTATGTGCTAGTAAGCCAGCTAGCACACGATGTCGCCTCCGTCTGCTGTGTACTGAAGAAACCGTGCCCGCTGTGTACCGGACTAGCTGGTTAAGCTAGCACACAGTGTCCTTCGCTCCCGCCTGCCGAATACCTGCCCTCGCCGTCGTTAGCAGAACTGCGGGGAAAACCGTGCCCGACAGGTGGGGGACGAAAGTCTCTGTCTATTGGTGTATGGCTAGCTAGCTACCGTTGTCGTCCCCCGCTTTCTTCTGTGGGGTTTATCGGCGGCTGTCATTAAACATTATAGTGCATTAACGCCACCTACTGCACTGGAACACCCCCGCCTCCCGCCTGTCCTAGCTTAAAATGGACCAATAGAAGTATAAAGAGGGGTTCCTGCAAATGCAGGGACGCCCTTAATTGCAGGCCGCAATTGCACCCTTCTCAAAAAGACTTGGGCAATTCATACTCTTTTTGACCAGACAACATCAGATACATGGGCTAGATCTAGTAAGACAGAGGGGCGCTGTTTCGCTCGGATGCTTTCTCCGGTCAGGTGGTTTCAAATTGAAGGAAAGTTGGCAGGTGCTGAGTGCACCTGTTCGGATGATGGAATTATTTTTTGGATGAACGTGCTGAAGGTAACCTAGCTTTTGAATTGATTTGTTTGACAATCAGATGAAAAGGGAGGAGCTCTGCCTGGGGCCTCCAAATCACTAAGTCTGCCCCTGCCCCCCTGGAAATTAAAGTTAGATTTAGTGGTTCATTCTTAATGGTCACAGGGGAGTGGTTTTCTCAGGGACACTCATCCTAGCCCCTACCTAATGAATGGTATGGGGACAAACTGCTCTATTGTGTACCTACAAAGGCTATGTTTGTAATGTTCTTAGAATAGCCTATATTTTCATAGTAAACATGATATTTACAAGCATTTCGCTACACCTGCAATAACGTCTGCTAAATATATTTGTATGTGACCAATAGCATTTGATTTGATTTGATATGCTGTGCTACTTTGCCACAAAAACTTGCATTTCAACTTCTTTTAGTGCTTTGAGAGGGTGTGAGAGTCAAGCTCAGTCACTGGGCTGTAGCAGAGAGGAAGAGGCAAAGCGAGTTGGTCGACTCCGCCCAAAATCTGACCGTGCAGATTAAGCAGGCTTGGTTTTGTATGGGGGGGGCAATGAATGGGGGGTGTTGAATTTGGACAAGATAAAAGTGAATTGCTATTTTGATAAGTGAATCTTATTTGATCAAATAAAAGTTAGATAATAGTTAGGTTGTTACGAGTGTATTGATATGTTTTCTACAAAAGATAATTGGCTAGAATGTTTCCCACCTGATCGCACCTCCCACGTGCCTTTCGCCTTTGCAGACATTTATTTATATTGTTAGAGCGGTCAGTTGACCATCTTGTCAGTATAATAGATCATCTTTGGCTGTAGTCTGTGTGGAATGCCAGCTTCCAGCTCAGCACATTTTGATGACATGCCAGACATCAGCCATTCGCTTTGTTTGAACCTCTGTGTGACTGTGCCAAATTGCACCCTATTCCCTATATAGTGCACAAGTTTTGACCAGGGCAAAAGTAGTGCACTATATAGGGAATAGGGTGCCATTTGGGACATGGATTTGTTTGCTGCGGGCGGGCAGTGTCTGTGTCCCAAATGGCACCCTATTCCCTATATAGTGCACTACTTTTGACCAGATCCTTATGGGCCACTATATATGGAAAAGGGTGCCCTTTGGAGTAACCCTGGACTGGGCCTAGTTATCCCAGAAGTAGTGTTTTTTAAAGGCATATTCGAGGCACAAGTGGGGCATTGTATGCTGATTTCACCAGTCCATCATGATGAGGGAGCGATCGGTCTTCACTATTTGACTACATCAGAGTGTAGGCTAATTTTTACTATGTAGGCCTACTTGAAATGTCTCAGATTTTAGGGGTGGTTTCTCAGACACAGAGAAAGCCTAGTCTCTGGTTAAAAAGAAAGCTCAATGGAGAATCTCCAGAGAAAATTATTTTTGGTCCAGGGCTAGCTTTAGGCTTCATCTGTGTCTGGGGGAAAATGGCCCCCGTATTAAGAGTTTTGTAACTTTGACAAACAAGAATCCTGTAAGTGAGTATCTGTCAGAGAGATTTCACAACCGCTGTCTTGTAGTGCTGAGCGATTTAGTTATTTTTGAGGTCTGTTCAGGTTCGGTTAGATTATAAAAAAAAAAAAGAATCACGGTTTTTGGTTTTCTATCATTTTTGACATTACAATGATTTTAGAGCTTTTTAATGGAAATTCCAAAGCCCAAAACATTGAAAATATTCCATTGTCTTTGTCAGGTCCACATTGGGTAGACATCAATAGGAAAATAACTATGAAATAGTAAAATATTTCAGTTGTGTATATTACTTAGTTTTTATTTGATGACTTTATTCTTTTTGATTCTTTAAAGCAGGGGTCTCCAACCCAGTTCCTGGAGAGCTACACTCCTGTAGGTTTTCGCTCCAACCCCAGGTGTTACTAACCTGATTCATCTTATCAACCTGCTAATTATTTGAATCAGGTGTGCTAGATTAGGGTTGGAGTGAACCTACAGGACGGTAGCTCTCCAGGAACGGTTGGAGTTAAACCTACAGGACGTAGCTCTCCAGGAACAGGGTTGGAGTTAAAACCTACAGGAGGTAGCTCTCCAGGAACAGGGTTGGAGTTAAAACCTACAGGAGGGTAGCTCTCCAGGAACAGGGTTGGAGTTAAAACCTACAGGACGGTAGCTCTCCAGGAACAGGGTTGGAGTTAAAACCTACAGGAGGGTAGCTCTCCAGGAACAGGGTTGGAGTTAAAACCTACAGGACGGTAGCTCTCCCATCTAATCTCTGCTCAATTAGTAGCAGTCCGACAGCCAGCCAGGCCATCTAACATTATGTGCTCCCAATACTGTACTGTCTTTAGTCATCCTATTTAGCTAGCCTGCCTAAGTGTGCTGCAGAGCTGTTTGACAAAATCCATTTGACTAGTTCTTCAAAGTAGATCAGGTACACTTTCACCAACTGTCTCTTATCTGTGTACATTCCTCTCTCATGCGGTCTGTGTGTATCTAACCTAACGTAGCAGGCGTAAAAGTGCCATTTGGGACGCAAACCAGGAAGTACGGGAGCAGTAGATCTATACTAGTAGTTATAGGGCTAGAGACAGACAGCTAACCACAGTAGATCTATACTAGTAGTTATAGGGCTAGAGACAGACAGCTAACCACAGTAGATCTATACTAGTAGTTATAGGGCTAGAGACAGACAGCTAACCACAGTAGATCTATACTAGTAGTTATAGGGCTAGAGACAGACGGCTAACCACAGTAGATCTATACTAGTAGTTATAGGGCTAGAGACAGACAGCTAACCACAGTAGATCTATACTAGTAGTTATAGGGCTAGAGACAGACAGCTAACCACAGTAGATCTATACTAGTAGTTATAGGACTAGAGACAGACAGCTAACCACAGTAGATCTATACTAGTAGTTATAGGGCTAGAGACAGACAGCTAACCACAGTAGATCTATACTAGTAGTTATAGGGCTAGAGACAGACAGCTAACCACAGTAGATCTATACTAGTAGTTATAGGGCTAGAGACAGACAGCTAACCACAGTAGATCTATACTAGTAGTTATAGGGCTAGAGACAGACAGCTAACCACAGTAGATCTATACTAGTAGTTATAGGGCTAGAGACAGACAGCTAACCACAGTAGATCTATACTAGTAGTTATAGGGCTAGAGACAGACAGCTAACCACAGTAGATCTATACTAGTAGTTATAGGGCTAGAGACAGACAGCTAACCACAGTAGATCTATACTAGTAGTTATAGGGCTAGAGACAGACAGCTAACCACAGTAGATCTATACTAGTAGTTATAGGGCTAGAGACAGACAGCTAACCACAGTAGATCTATACTAGTAGTTATAGGGCTAGAGACAGACAGCTAACCACAGTAGATCTATACTAGTAGTTATAGGGCTAGAGACAGACAGCTAACCACAGTAGATCTATACTAGTAGTTATAGGGCTAGAGACAGACAGCTAACCACAGTAGATCTATACTAGTAGTTATAGGGCTAGAGACAGACAGCTAACCACAGTAGATCTATACTAGTAGTTATAGGGCTAGAGACAGACAGCTAACCACAGTAGATCTATACTAGTAGTTATAGGGCTAGAGACAGACAGCTAACCACAGTAGATCTATACTAGTAGTTATAGGGCTAGAGACAGACAGCTAACCACAGTAGATCTATACTAGTAGTTATAGGGCTAGAGACAGACAGCTAACCACAGTAGATCTATACTAGTAGTTATAGGGCTAGAGACAGACAGCTAACCACAGTAGATCTATACTAGTAGTTATAGGGCTAGAGACAGACAGCTAACCACAGTAGATCTATACTAGTAGTTATAGGGCTAGAGACAGACAGCTAACCACAGTAGATCTATACTAGTAGTTATAGGGCTAGAGACAGACAGCTAACCACAGTAGATCTATACTAGTAGTTATAGGGCTAGAGACAGACAGCTAACCACAGTAGATCTATACTAGTAGTTATAGGGCTAGAGACAGACAGCTAACCACAGTAGATCTATACTAGTAGTTATAGGGCTAGAGACAGACAGCTAACCACAGTAGATCTATACTAGTAGTTATAGGGCTAGAGACAGACAGCTAACCACAGTAGATCTATACTAGTAGTTATAGGGCTAGAGACAGACAGCTAACCACAGTAGATCTATACTAGTAGTTATAGGGCTAGAGACAGACGGCTAACCACAGTAGATCTATACTAGTAGTTATAGGGCTAGAGACAGACAGCTAACCACAGTAGATCTATACTAGTAGTTATAGGGCTAGAGACAGACAGCTAACCACAGTAGATCTATACTAGTAGTTATAGGGCTAGAGACAGACAGCTAACCACAGTAGATCTATACTAGTAGTTATAGGGCTAGAGACAGACGGCTAACCACAGTAGATCTATACTAGTAGTTATAGGGCTAGAGACAGACAGCTAACCACAGTAGATCTATACTAGTAGTTATAGGGCCAGAGACAGACAGCTAACCACAGTAGATCTATACTAGTAGTTATAGGGCTAGAGACAGACAGCTAACCACAGTAGATCTATACTAGTAGTTATAGGGCTAGAGACAGACAGCTAACCACAGTAGATCTATACTAGTAGTTATAGGGCTAGAGACAGACAGCTAACCACAGTAGATCTATACTAGTAGTTATAGGGCTAGAGACAGACAGCTAACCACAGTAGATCTATACTAGTAGTTATAGGGCTAGAGACAGACAGCTAACCACAGTAGATCTATACTAGTAGTTATAGGGCTAGAGACAGACAGCTAACCACAGTAGATCTATACTAGTAGTTATAGGGCTAGAGACAGACAGCTAACCACAGTAGATCTATACTAGTAGTTATAGGGCTAGAGACAGACAGCTAACCACAGAGATCTATACTAGTAGTTATAGGGCTAGAGACAGACAGCTAACCACAGTAGATCTATACTAGTAGTTATAGGGCTAGAGACAGACAGCTAACCACAGATCTATACTAGTAGTTATAGGGCCAGAGACAGACAGCTAACCACAGGAGATCTATACTAGTAGTTATAGGGCTAGAGACAGACAGCTAACCACAGTAGATCTATACCAGTAGTTATAGAGCTAGAGACAGACGGCTAACCACAGGAGATCTATACTAGTAGTTATAGGGCTAGAGACAGACAGCTAACCACAGATCTATACTAGTAGTTATAGGGCCAGAGACAGACAGCTAACCACAGGAGATCTATACTAGTAGTTATAGGGCTAGAGACAGACAGCTAACCACAGTAGATCTATACTAGTAGTTATAGGGCTAGAGACAGACAGCTAACCACAGGAGATCTATACTAGTAGTTATAGGGCTAGAGACAGACAGCTAACCACAGTAGATCTATACTAGTAGTTATAGGGCTAGAGACAGACAGCTAACCACAGTAGATCTATACTAGTAGTTATAGGGCTAGAGACAGACAGCTAACCACAGTAGATCTATACTAGTAGTTATAGGGCTAGAGACAGACAGCTAACCACAGTAGATCTATACTAGTAGTTATAGGGCTAGAGACAGACAGCTAACCACAGTAGATCTATACTAGTAGTTATAGGGCTAGAGACAGACGGCTAACCACAGTAGATCTATACTAGTAGTTATAGGGCTAGAGACAGACAGCTAACCACAGTAGATCTATACTAGTAGTTATAGGGCTAGAGACAGACAGCTAACCACAGGAGATCTATACTAGTAGTTATAGGGCTAGAGACAGACAGCTAACCACAGTAGATCTATACTAGTAGTTATAGGGCTAGAGACAGACAGCTAACCACAGTAGATCTATACTAGTAGTTATAGGGCTAGAGACAGACAGCTAACCACAGTAGATCTATACCTAGTAGTTATAGGGCTAGAGACAGACAGCTAACCACAGTAGATCTATACTAGTAGTTATAGGGCTAGAGACAGACAGCTAACCACAGTAGATCTATACTAGTAGTTATAGGGCTAGAGACAGACAGCTAACCACAGTAGATCTATACTAGTAGTTATAGGGCTAGAGACAGACAGCTAACCACAGTAGATCTATACTAGTAGTTATAGGGCTAGAGACAGACAGCTAACCACAGTAGATCTATACTAGTAGTTATAGGGCTAGAGACAGACAGCTAACCACAGTAGATCTATACTAGTAGTTATAGGGCTAGAGACAGACAGCTAACCACAGTAGATCTATACTAGTAGTTATAGGGCTAGAGACAGACAGCTAACCACAGTAGATCTATACTAGTAGTTATAGGGCTAGAGACAGACAGCTAACCACAGTAGATCTATACTAGTAGTTATAGGGCTAGAGACAGACAGCTAACCACAGTAGATCTATACTAGTAGTTATAGGGCTAGAGACAGACAGCTAACCACAGTAGATCTATACTAGTAGTTATAGGGCTAGAGACAGACAGCTAACCACAGTAGATCTATACTAGTAGTTATAGGGCTAGAGACAGACAGCTAACCACAGTAGATCTATACTAGTAGTTATAGGGCTAGAGACAGACAGCTAACCACAGTAGATCTATACTAGTAGTTATAGGGCTAGAGACAGACAGCTAACCACAGTAGATCTATACTAGTAGTTATAGGGCTAGAGACAGACAGCTAACCACAGTAGATCTATACTAGTAGTTATAGGGCTAGAGACAGACAGCTAACCACAGTAGATCTATACTAGTAGTTATAGGGCTAGAGACAGACAGCTAACCACAGTAGATCTATACTAGTAGTTATAGGGCTAGAGACAGACAGCTAACCACAGTAGATCTATACTAGTAGTTATAGGGCTAGAGACAGACAGCTAACCACAGTAGATCTATACTAGTAGTTATAGGGCTAGAGACAGACAGCTAACCACAGTAGATCTATACTAGTAGTTATAGGGCTAGAGACAGACAGCTAACCACAGTAGATCTATACTAGTAGTTATAGGGCTAGAGACAGACAGCTAACCACAGTAGATCTATACTAGTAGTTATAGGGCTAGAGACAGACAGCTAACCACAGTAGATCTATACTAGTAGTTATAGGGCTAGAGACAGACAGCTAACCACAGTAGATCTATACTAGTAGTTATAGGGCTAGAGACAGACAGCTAACCACAGTAGATCTATACTAGTAGTTATAGGGCTAGAGACAGACAGCTAACCACAGTAGATCTATACTAGTAGTTATAGGGCTAGAGACAGACAGCTAACCACAGTAGATCTATACTAGTAGTTATAGGGCTAGAGACAGACAGCTAACCACAGTAGATCTATACTAGTAGTTATAGGGCTAGAGACAGACAGCTAACCACAGTAGATCTATACTAGTAGTTATAGGGCTAGAGACAGACAGCTAACCACAGTAGATCTATACTAGTAGTTATAGGGCTAGAGACAGACAGCTAACCACAGTAGATCTATACTAGTAGTTATAGGGCTAGAGACAGACAGCTAACCACAGTAGATCTATACTAGTAGTTATAGGGCTAGAGACAGACAGCTAACCACAGTAGATCTATACTAGTAGTTATAGGGCTAGAGACAGACAGCTAACCACAGTAGATCTATACTAGTAGTTATAGGGCTAGAGACAGACAGCTAACCACAGTAGATCTATACTAGTAGTTATAGGGCTAGAGACAGACAGCTAACCACAGTAGATCTATACTAGTAGTTATAGGGCTAGAGACAGACAGCTAACCACAGTAGATCTATACTAGTAGTTATAGGGCTAGAGACAGACAGCTAACCACAGTAGATCTATACTAGTAGTTATAGGGCTAGAGACAGACAGCTAACCACAGTAGATCTATACTAGTAGTTATAGGGCTAGAGACAGACAGCTAACCACAGTAGATCTATACTAGTAGTTATAGGGCTAGAGACAGACAGCTAACCACAGTAGATCTATACTAGTAGTTATAGGGCTAGAGACAGACAGCTAACCACAGTAGATCTATACTAGTAGTTATAGGGCTAGAGACAGACAGCTAACCACAGTAGATCTATACTAGTAGTTATAGGGCTAGAGACAGACAGCTAACCACAGTAGATCTATACTAGTAGTTATAGGGCTAGAGACAGACAGCTAACCACAGTAGATCTATACTAGTAGTTATAGGGCTAGAGACAGACAGCTAACCACAGTAGATCTATACTAGTAGTTATAGGGCTAGAGACAGACAGCTAACCACAGTAGATCTATACTAGTAGTTATAGGGCTAGAGACAGACAGCTAACCACAGTAGATCTATACTAGTAGTTATAGGGCTAGAGACAGACAGCTAACCACAGTAGATCTATACTAGTAGTTATAGGGCTAGAGACAGACAGCTAACCACAGTAGATCTATACTAGTAGTTATAGGGCTAGAGACAGACAGCTAACCACAGTAGATCTATACTAGTAGTTATAGGGCTAGAGACAGACAGCTAACCACAGTAGATCTATACTAGTAGTTATAGGGCTAGAGACAGACAGCTAACCACAGTAGATCTATACTAGTAGTTATAGGGCTAGAGACAGACAGCTAACCACAGTAGATCTATACTAGTAGTTATAGGGCTAGAGACAGACAGCTAACCACAGTAGATCTATACTAGTAGTTATAGGGCTAGAGACAGACAGCTAACCACAGTAGATCTATACTAGTAGTTATAGGGCTAGAGACAGACAGCTAACCACAGTAGATCTATACTAGTAGTTATAGGGCTAGAGACAGACAGCTAACCACAGTAGATCTATACTAGTAGTTATAGGGCTAGAGACAGACAGCTAACCACAGTAGATCTATACTAGTAGTTATAGGGCCAGAGACAGACAGCTAACCACAGTAGATCTATACTAGTAGTTATAGGGCTAGAGACAGACAGCTAACCACAGTAGATCTATACTAGTAGTTATAGGGCTAGAGACAGACAGCTAACCACAGTAGATCTATACTAGTAGTTATAGGGCTAGAGACAGACAGCTAACCACAGTAGATCTATACTAGTAGTTATAGGGCTAGAGACAGACAGCTAACCACAGTAGATCTATACTAGTAGTTATAGGGCTAGAGACAGACAGCTAACCACAGTAGATCTATACTAGTAGTTATAGGGCTAGAGACAGACAGCTAACCACAGTAGATCTATACTAGTAGTTATAGGGCTAGAGACAGACAGCTAACCACAGTAGATCTATACTAGTAGTTATAGGGCTAGAGACAGACAGCTAACCACAGTAGATCTATACTAGTAGTTATAGGGCTAGAGACAGACAGCTAACCACAGTAGATCTATACTAGTAGTTATAGGGCTAGAGACAGACAGCTAACCACAGTAGATCTATACTAGTAGTTATAGGGCTAGAGACAGACAGCTAACCACAGTAGATCTATACTAGTAGTTATAGGGCTAGAGACAGACAGCTAACCACAGTAGATCTATACCAGTAGTTATAGGGCTAGAGACAGACAGCTAACCACAGTAGATCTATACTAGTAGTTATAGGGCTAGAGACAGACAGCTAACCACAGTAGATCTATACTAGTAGTTATAGGGCTAGAGACAGACAGCTAACCACAGTAGATCTATACTAGTAGTTATAGGGCTAGAGACAGACAGCTAACCACAGTAGATCTATACTAGTAGTTATAGGGCTAGAGACAGACAGCTAACCACAGTAGATCTATACTAGTAGTTATAGGGCTAGAGACAGACAGCTAACCACAGTAGATCTATACTAGTAGTTATAGGGCTAGAGACAGACAGCTAACCACAGTAGATCTATACTAGTAGTTATAGGGCTAGAGACAGACAGCTAACCACAGTAGATCTATACTAGTAGTTATAGGGCTAGAGACAGACAGCTAACCACAGTAGATCTATACTAGTAGTTATAGGGCTAGAGACAGACAGCTAACCACAGTAGATCTATACTAGTAGTTATAGGGCTAGAGACAGACAGCTAACCACAGTAGATCTATACTAGTAGTTATAGGGCTAGAGACAGACAGCTAACCACAGTAGATCTATACTAGTAGTTATAGGGCTAGAGACAGACAGCTAACCACAGTAGATCTATACTAGTAGTTATAGGGCTAGAGACAGACAGCTAACCACAGTAGATCTATACTAGTAGTTATAGGGCTAGAGACAGACAGCTAACCACAGTAGATCTATACTAGTAGTTATAGGGCTAGAGACAGACAGCTAACCACAGTAGATCTATACTAGTAGTTATAGGGCTAGAGACAGACAGCTAACCACAGTAGATCTATACTAGTAGTTATAGGGCTAGAGACAGACAGCTAACCACAGTAGATCTATACTAGTAGTTATAGGGCTAGAGACAGACAGCTAACCACAGTAGATCTATACTAGTAGTTATAGGGCTAGAGACAGACAGCTAACCACAGTAGATCTATACTAGTAGTTATAGGGCTAGAGACAGACAGCTAACCACAGTAGATCTATACTAGTAGTTATAGGGCTAGAGACAGACAGCTAACCACAGTAGATCTATACTAGTAGTTATAGGGCTAGAGACAGACAGCTAACCACAGTAGATCTATACTAGTAGTTATAGGGCTAGAGACAGACAGCTAACCACAGTAGATCTATACTAGTAGTTATAGGGCTAGAGACAGACAGCTAACCACAGTAGATCTATACTAGTAGTTATAGGGCTAGAGACAGACAGCTCAACCACAGTAGATCTATACTAGTAGTTATAGGGCTAGAGACAGACAGCTAACCACAGTAGATCTATACTAGTAGTTATAGGGCTAGAGACAGACAGCTAACCACAGTAGATCTATACTAGTAGTTATAGGGCTAGAGACAGACAGCTAACTACAGTAGATCTATACTAGTAGTTATAGGGCTAGAGACAGACAGCTAACCACAGTAGATCTATACTAGTAGTTATAGGGCTAGAGACAGACAGCTAACCACAGTAGATCTATACTAGTAGTTATAGGGCTAGAGACAGACAGCTAACCACAGTAGATCTATACTAGTAGTTATAGGGCTAGAGACAGACAGCTAACCACAGTAGATCTATACTAGTAGTTATAGGGCTAGAGACAGACAGCTAACCACAGTAGATCTATACTAGTAGTTATAGGGCTAGAGACAGACAGCTAACCACAGTAGATCTATACTAGTAGTTATAGGGCTAGAGACAGACAGCTAACCACAGTAGATCTATACTAGTAGTTATAGGGCTAGAGACAGACAGCTAACCACAGTAGATCTATACTAGTAGTTATAGGGCTAGAGACAGACAGCTAACCACAGTAGATCTATACTAGTAGTTATAGGGCTAGAGACAGACAGCTAACCACAGTAGATCTATACTAGTAGTTATAGGGCTAGAGACAGACAGCTAACCACAGTAGATCTATACTAGTAGTTATAGGGCTAGAGACAGACAGCTAACCACAGTAGATCTATACTAGTAGTTATAGGGCTAGAGACAGACAGCTAACCACAGTAGATCTATACTAGTAGTTATAGGGCTAGAGACAGACAGCTAACCACAGTAGATCTATACTAGTAGTTATAGGGCTAGAGACAGACAGCTAACCACAGTAGATCTATACTAGTAGTTATAGGGCTAGAGACAGACAGCTAACCACAGTAGATCTATACTAGTAGTTATAGGGCTAGAGACAGACAGCTAACCACAGTAGATCTATACTAGTAGTTATAGGGCTAGAGACAGACAGCTAACCACAGTAGATCTATACTAGTAGTTATAGGGCTAGAGACAGACAGCTAACCACAGTAGATCTATACTAGTAGTTATAGGGCTAGAGACAGACAGCTAACCACAGTAGATCTATACTAGTAGTTATAGGGCTAGAGACAGACAGCTAACCACAGTAGATCTATACTAGTAGTTATAGGGCTAGAGACAGACAGCTAACCACAGTAGATCTATACTAGTAGTTATAGGGCTAGAGACAGACAGCTAACCACAGTAGATCTATACTAGTAGTTATAGGGCTAGAGACAGACAGCTAACCACAGTGAGATCTATACTAGTAGTTATAGGGCTAGAGACAGACAGCTAACCACAGTAGATCTATACTAGTAGTTATAGGGCTAGAGACAGACAGCTAACCACAGTAGATCTATACTAGTAGTTATAGGGCTAGAGACAGACAGCTAACCACAGTAGATCTATACTAGTAGTTATAGGGCTAGAGACAGACAGCTAACCACAGTAGATCTATACTAGTAGTTATAGGGCTAGAGACAGACAGCTAACCACAGTAGATCTATACTAGTAGTTATAGGGCTAGAGACAGACAGCTAACCACAGTAGATCTATACTAGTAGTTATAGGGCTAGAGACAGACAGCTAACCACAGATCTATACTAGTAGTTATAGGGCTAGAGACAGACAGCTAACCACAGTAGATCTATACTAGTAGTTATAGGGCTAGAGACAGACAGCTAACCACAGTAGATCTATACTAGTAGTTATAGGGCTAGAGACAGACAGCTAACCACAGTAGATCTATACTAGTAGTTATAGGGCTAGAGACAGACAGCTAACCACAGTAGATCTATACTAGTAGTTATAGGGCTAGAGACAGACAGCTAACCACAGTAGATCTATACTAGTAGTTATAGGGCTAGAGACAGACAGCTAACCACAGTAGATCTATACTAGTAGTTATAGGGCTAGAGACAGACAGCTAACCACAGTAGATCTATACTAGTAGTTATAGGGCTAGAGACAGACAGCTAACCACAGTAGATCTATACTAGTAGTTATAGGGCTAGAGACAGACAGCTAACCACAGTAGATCTATACTAGTAGTTATAGGGCTAGAGACAGACAGCTAACCACAGTAGATCTATACTAGTAGTTATAGGGCTAGAGACAGACAGCTAACCACAGTAGATCTATACTAGTAGTTATAGGGCTAGAGACAGACAGCTAACCACAGTAGATCTATACTAGTAGTTATAGGGCTAGAGACAGACAGCTAACCACAGTAGATCTATACTAGTAGTTATAGGGCTAGAGACAGACAGCTAACCACAGTAGATCTATACTAGTAGTTATAGGGCTAGAGACAGACAGCTAACCACAGTAGATCTATACTAGTAGTTATAGGGGCTAGAGACAGACAGCTAACCACAGTAGATCTATACTAGTAGTTATAGGGCCTAGAGACAGACAGCTAACCACAGTAGATCTATACTAGTAGTTATAGGGCTAGAGACAGACAGCTAACCACAGTAGATCTATACTAGTAGTTATAGGGCTAGAGACAGACGGCTAACCACAGTAGATCTATACTAGTAGTTATAGGCTAGAGACAGACAGCTAACCACAGTAGATCTATACTAGTAGTTATAGGGCTAGAGACAGACAGCTAACCACAGTAGATCTATACTAGTAGTTATAGGGCTAGAGACAGACAGCTAACCACAGTAGATCTATACTAGTAGTTATAGGGCTAGAGACAGACAGCTAACCACAGTAGATCTATACTAGTAGTTATAGGGCTAGAGACAGACGGCTAACCACAGTAGATCTACACTAGTAGTTATAGGGCTAGAGACAGACAGCTAACCACAGTAGATCTATACTAGTAGTTATAGGGCTAGAGACAGACAGCCAACCACAGTAGATCTATACTAGTAGTTATAGGGCTAGAGACAGACAGCTAACCACAGTAGATCTATACTAGTAGTTATAGGGCTAGAGACAGACAGCTAACCACAGTAGATCTATACTAGTAGTTATAGGGCTAGAGACAGACAGCTAACCACAGTAGATCTATACTAGTAGTTATAGGGCTAGAGACAGACAGCTAACCACAGTAGATCTATACTAGTAGTTATAGGGCTAGAGACAGACAGCTAACCACAGTAGATCTATACTAGTAGTTATAGGGCTAGAGACAGACAGCTAACCACAGTAGATCTATACTAGTAGTTATAGGGCTAGAGACAGACAGCTAACCACAGTAGATCTATACTAGTAGTTATAGGGCTAGAGACAGACAGCTAACCACAGTAGATCTATACTAGTAGTTATAGGGCTAGAGACAGACAGCTAACCACAGTGATCTATACCTAGTAGTTATAGGGCTAGAGACAGACAGCTAACCACAGTAGATCTATACTAGTAGTTATAGGGCTAGAGACAGACAGCTAACCACAGTAGATCTATACTAGTAGTTATAGGGCTAGAGACAGACAGCTAACCACAGTAGATCTATACTAGTAGTTATAGGGCTAGAGACAGACAGCTAACCACAGTAGATCTATACTAGTAGTTATAGGGCTAGAGACAGACAGCTAACCACAGTAGATCTATACTAGTAGTTATAGGGCTAGAGACAGACAGCTAACCACAGTAGATCTATACTAGTAGTTATAGGGCTAGAGACAGACAGCTAACCACAGTAGATCTATACTAGTAGTTATAGGGCTAGAGACAGACAGCTAACCACAGTAGATCTATACTAGTAGTTATAGGGCTAGAGACAGACAGCCAACCACAGTAGATCTATACTAGTAGTTATAGGGCTAGAGACAGACAGCTAACCACAGTAGATCTATACTAGTAGTTATAGGGCTAGAGACAGACAGCTAACCACAGTAGAGTCTATACTAGTAGTTATAGGGCTAGAGACAGACAGCTAACCACAGTAGATCTATACTAGTAGTTATAGGGCTAGAGACAGACAGCTAACCACAGTAGATCTATACTAGTAGTTATAGGGCTAGAGACAGACAGCTAACCACGGTAGATCTATACTAGTAGTTATAGGGCTAGAGACAGACAGCTAACCAGTAGATCGCAGACAGCTACTGATCTATACTAGTAGTTATAGGGCTAGAGACAGACAGCTAACCACAGTAGATCTATACTAGTAGTTATAGGGCTAGAGACAGACAGCTAACCACAGTAGATCTATACTAGTAGTTATAGGGCTAGAGACAGACAGCTAACCACAGTAGATCTATACTAGTAGTTATAGGGCTAGAGACAGACAGCTAACCACAGTAGATCTATACTAGTAGTTATAGGGCTAGAGACAGACAGCTAACCACAGTAGATCTATACTAGTAGTTATAGAGCTAGAGACAGACAGCTAACCACAGTAGATCTATACTAGTAGTTATAGGGCTAGAGACAGACAGCTAACCACAGTAGATCTATACTAGTAGTTATAGGGCTAGAGACAGACAGCTAACCACAGTAGATCTATACTAGTAGTTATAGGGCTAGAGACAGACAGCTAACCACAGTAGATCTATACTAGTAGTTATAGGGCTAGAGACAGACAGCTAACCACAGTAGATCTATACTAGTAGTTATAGGGCTAGAGACAGACAGCTAACCACAGTAGATCTATACTAGTAGTTATAGGGCTAGAGACAGACAGCTAACCACAGTAGATCTATACTAGTAGTTATAGGGCTAGAGACAGACAGCTAACCACAGTAGATCTATACTAGTAGTTATAGGGCTAGAGACAGACAGCTAACCACAGTAGATCTATACTAGTAGTTATAGGGCTAGAGACAGACAGCTAACCACAGTAGATCTATACTAGTAGTTATAGGGCTAGAGACAGACAGCTAACCACAGTAGATCTATACTAGTAGTTATAGGGCTAGAGACAGACAGCTAACCACAGTAGATCTATACTAGCAGTTATAGGGCTAGAGACAGACAGCTAACCACAGTAGATCTATACTAGTAGTTATAGGGCTAGAGACAGACAGCTAACCACAGTAGATCTATACTAGTAGTTATAGGGCTAGAGACAGACAGCTAACCACAGTAGATCTATACTAGTAGTTATAGAGCTAGAGACAGACAGCTAACCACAGTAGATCTATACTAGTAGTTATAGGGCTAGAGACAGACAGCTAACCACAGTAGATCTATACTAGTAGTTATAGGGCTAGAGACAGACAGCTAACCACAGTAGATCTATACTAGTAGTTATAGGGCTAGAGACAGACAAGCTAACCACAGTAGATCTATACTAGTAGTTATAGGGCTAGAGACAGACAGCTAACCACAGTAGATCTATACTAGTAGTTATAGGGCTAGAGACAGACAGCTAACCACAGTAGATCTATACTAGTAGTTATAGGGCTAGAGACAGACAGCTAACCACAGTAGATCTATACTAGTAGTTATAGGGCTAGAGACAGACAGCTAACCACAGTAGATCTATACTAGTAGTTATAGGGCTAGAGACAGACAGCTAACCACAGTAGATCTATACTAGTAGTTATAGGGCTAGAGACAGACAGCTAACCACAGTAGATCTATACTAGTAGTTATAGGGCTAGAGACAGACAGCTAACCACAGTAGATCTATACTAGTAGTCTATAGGCCAGAGACAGACAGCCAACCACAGTAGATCTATACTAGTAGTTATAGGGCTAGAGACAGACAGCTAACCACAGTAGATCTATACTAGTAGTTATAGGGCTAGAGACAGACAGCCAACCACAGTAGATCTATACTAGTAGTTATAGGGGCTAGAGACAGACAGCTAACCACAGTAGATCTATACTAGTAGTTATAGGGCTAGAGACAGACAGCTAACCACAGTAGATCTATACTAGTAAGTTATAGGGCTAGAGACAGACAGCTAACCACAGTAGATCTATACTAGTAGTTATAGGGCTAGAGACAGACAGCTAACCACAGTAGATCTATACTAGTAGTTATAGGGCTAGAGACAGACAGCTAACCACAGTAGATCTATACTAGTAGTTATAGGAGCTAGAGACAGACAGCTAACCACAGTAGATCTATACTAGTAGTTATAGGGCTAGAGACAGACAGCTAACCACAGTAGATCTATACTAGTAGTTATAGGCCTAGAGACAGACAGCTAACCACAGTAGATCTATACTAGTAGTTATAGGGCTAGAGACAGACAGCTAACCACAGTAGATCTATACTAGTAGTTATAGGGCTAGAGACAGACAGCTAACCACAGTAGATCTATACTAGTAGTTATAGGGCTAGAGACAGACAGCTAACCTAACAGTGAGATCTATACTAGTAGTTATAGGGCTAGAGACAGACAGCTAACCACAGTAGATCTATACTAGTAGTTATAGGGCTAGAGACAGACAGCTAACCACAGTAGATCTATACTAGTAGTTATAGGGCTAGAGACAGACAGCTAACCACAGTAGATCTATACTAGTAGTTATAGGGCTAGAGACAGACAGCTAACCACAGTAGATCTATACTAGTAGTTATAGGGCTAGAGACAGACAGCTAACCACAGTAGATCTATACTAGTAGTTATAGGGCTAGAGACAGACAGCTAACCACAGTAGATCTATACTAGTAGTTATAGGGCTAGAGACAGACAGCTAACCACAGTAGATCTATACTAGTAGTTGAATAGGGCTAGAGACAGACAGCTAACCACAGTAGATCTATACTAGTAGTTATAGGGCTAGAGACAGACAGCTAACCACAGTAGATCTATACTAGTAGTTATAGGGCTAGAGACAGACAGCTAACCACAGTAGATCTATACTAGTAGTTATAGGGCTAGAGACAGACAGCTAACCACAGTAGATCTATACTAGTAGTTATAGGGCTAGAGACAGACAGCTAACCACAGTAGATCTATACTAGTAGTTATAGGGCTAGAGACAGACAGCTAACCACAGTAGATCTATACTAGTAGTTATAGGGCTAGAGACAGACAGCTAACCACAGTAGATCTATACTAGTAGTTATAGGGCTAGAGACAGACAGCTAACCACAGTAGATCTATACTAGTAGTTATAGGGCCAGAGACAGACAGCTAACCACAGTAGATCTATACTAGTAGTTATAGGGCCAGAGACAGACAGCTAACCACAGTAGATCTATACTAGTAGTTATAGGGCCAGAGACAGACAGCTAACCACAGTAGATCTATACTAGTAGTTATAGGGCTAGAGACAGACAGCTAACCACAGTAGATCTATACTAGTAGTTATAGGGCTAGAGACAGACAGCTAACCACAGTAGATCTATACTAGTAGTTATAGGGCTAGAGACAGACAGCTAACCACAGTAGATCTATACTAGTAGTTATAGGGCTAGAGACAGACAGCTAACCACAGTAGATCTATACTAGTAGTTATAGGGCTAGAGACAGACAGCTAACCACAGTAGATCTATACTAGTAGTTATAGGGCTAGAGACAGACAGCTAACCACAGTAGATCTATACTAGTAGTTATAGGGCTAGAGACAGACAGCTAACCACAGTAGATCTATACTAGTAGTTATAGAGGCTAGAGACAGACAGCTAACCACAGTAGATCTATACTAGTAGTTATAGGGCTAGGGACAGAGACAGCTAACCACAGTAGATCTATACTAGTAGTTATAGGGCTAGAGACAGACAGCTAACCACAGTAGATCTATACTAGTAGTTATAGAGCTAGAGACAGACAGCTAACCACAGTAGATCTATACTAGTAGTTATAGGGCTAGAGACAGACAGCTAACCACAGTAGATCTATACTAGTAGTTATAGAGCTAGAGACAGACAGCTAACCACAGTAGATCTATACTAGTAGTTATAGGGCTAGAGACAGACAGCTAACCACGGTAGATCTATACTAGTAGTTATAGGGCTAGAGACAGACGGCTAACCACAGTAGATCTATACTAGTAGTTGTAGGGCTAGAGACAGACAGCTAACCACAGTAGATCTATACTAGTAAGTTATAGGGCTAGAGACAGACAGCCAACCACAGTAGATCTATACTAGTAGTTATAGGGCTAGAGACAGACAGCTAACCACGGTAGATCTATACTAGTAGTTATAGGGCTAGAGACAGACAGCTAACCACAGTAGATCTATACTAGTAGTTATAGGGCTAGAGACAGACAGCAACCACAGTAGATCTATACTAGTAGTTATAGGGCTAGAGACAGACAGCTAACCACAGTAGATCTATACTAGTAAGTTATAGGGCTAGAGACAGACAGCTAACCACAGTAGATCTATACTAGTAGTTATAGAGCTAGAGACAGACAGCTAACCACAGTAGATCTATACTAGTAGTTATAGGGCTAGAGACAGACAGCTAACCACAGTAGATCTATACTAGTAGTTATAGGGCTAGAGACAGACAGCTAACCACAGTAGATCTATACTAGTAGTTATAGGGCTAGAGACAGACAGCTAACCACGGTAGATCTATACTAGTAGTTATAGGGCTAGAGACAGACAGCTAACCACAGTAGATCTATACTAGTAGTTATAGGGCTAGAGACAGACAGCTAACCACAGTAGATCTATACTAGTAGTTATAGGGCTAGAGACAGACAGCTAACCACAGTAGATCTATACTAGTAGTTATAGGGCTAGAGACAGACAGCTAACCACAGTAGATCTATACTAGTAGTTATAGGGCCAGAGACAGACAGCTAACCACAGTAGATCTATACTAGTAGTTATAGGGCTAGAGACAGACAGCCAACCACAGTAGATCTATACTAGTAGTTATAGGGCCAGAGACAGACAGCTAACCACAGTAGATCTATACCTAGTAGTTATAGGGCTAGAGACAGACAGCTAACCACAGTAGATCTATACTAGTAGTTATAGGGCTAGAGATAGACAGCTAACCACAGTAGATCTATACTAGTAGTTATAGGGCTAGAGACAGACAGCTAACCACAGTGAGATCTATACTAGTAGTTATAGGGCTAGAGACAGACAGCTAACCACAGTAGATCTATACTAGTAGTTATAGGGCTAGAGACAGACAGCTAACCACAGTAGATCTATACTAGTAGTTATAGGGCTGGAGACAGACAGCTAACCACAGTGATCTATACTAGTAGTTATAGGGCTAGAACAGACAGCTAACCACAGTAGATCTATACTAGTAGTTATAGGGCTAGAGACAGACAGCTAACCACAGTAGATCTATACTAGTAGTTATAGGGCTAGAGACAGACAGCCAACCACAGTAGATCTATACTAGTAGTTATAGGGCTAGAGACAGACAGCTAACCACAGTAGATCTATACTAGTAGTTATAGGGCTAGAGACAGACAGCTAACCACAGTAGATCTATACTAGTAGTTATAGGGCTAGAGACAGACAGCTAACCACAGTAGATCTATACTAGTAGTTATAGGGACTAGAGACAGACAGCTAACCACAGTAGATCTATACTAGTAGTTATAGGGCTAGAGACAGACAGCTAACCACAGTAGATCTATACTAGTAGTTATAGGGCTAGAGACAGACAGCTAACCACAGTAGATCTATACTAGTAGTTGTGGGAGCTAGAGACAGACAGCTAACCACAGCAGATCTATACTAGTAGTTATAGGGCTAGAGACAGACAGCTAACCACAGTAGATCTATACTAGTAGTTATAGGGCTAGAGACAGACAGCTAACCACATGGGTAGATCTATACTAGTAGTTATAGGGCTAGAGACAGACAGCTAACCACAGTAGATCTATACTAGTAGTTATAGGGCTAGAGACAGACAGCTAACCACGGTAGATCTATACTAGTAGTTATAGGGCTAGAGACAGACAGCTAACCACAGTAGATCTATACTAGTAGTTATAGGGCTAGAGACAGACAGCTAACCACAGTAGATCTATACTAGTAGTTATAGGGCTAGAGACAGACAGCTACTACCACAGTAGATCTATACTAGTAGTTATAGGGCTAGAGACAGACAGCTAACCACAGTAGATCTATACTAGTAGTTATAGGGCTAGAGACAGACAGCTAACCACAGTAGATCTATACTAGTAGTTATAGGGCTAGAGACAGACAGCTAACCACAGTAGATCTATACTAGTAGTTATAGGGCTAGAGACAGACAGCTAACCACAGTAGATCTATACTCCAGTAGTTATAGGGCTAGAGACAGACAGCTAACCACAGTAGATCTATACTAGTAGTTATAGGGCTAGAGACAGACAGCTAACCACAGTAGATCTATACTAGTAGTTATAGGGCTAGAGACAGACAGCTAACCACAGTAGATCTATACTAGTAGTTATAGGGGCTAGAGACAGACAGCTAACCACAGGAGATCTATACTAGTAGTTATAGGGCTAGAGACAGACAGCTAACCACAGGAGATCTATACTAGTAGTTATAGGGCTAGAGACAGACAGCTAACCACAGTAGATCTATACTAGTAGTTATAGAGGCTAGAGACAGACAGCTAACCACAGTAGATCTATACTAGTAGTTATGAGGGCTAGAGACAGACAGCTAACCACAGTAGATCTATACTAGTAGTTATGGGGCTAGAGACAGACAGCTAACCACAGTAGATCTATACTAGTAGTTATAGGGCCAGAGACAGACAGCTAACCACAGTAGATCTATACTAGTAGTTATAGGGCTAGAGACAGACAGCTAACCACGGTAGATCTATACTAGTAGTTATAGGGCTAGAGACAGACAGCTAACCACAGTAGATCTATACTAGTAGTTATAGGGCTAGAGGACAGACAGCTAACCACAGTAGATCTATACTAGTAGTTATAGAGCTAGAGACAGACAGCTAACCACAGTAGATCTATACTAGTAGTTATAGGGCTAGAGACAGACGGCTAACCACAGTAGATCTATACTAGTAGTTATAGGGGCTAGAGACAGACAGCTAAACCACGTAGATCTATACTAGTAGTTATAGGGCTAGAGACAGACGCTAACCACAGTAGATCTATACTAGTAAGTTATAGGGCTAGGACGACAGCTAACCACAGTAGATCTATACTAGTAGTTATAGGGCTAGAGACAGACAGCTAACCACAGTAGATCTATACTAGTAGTTATAGGACTAGAGACAGACAGCTAACCACAGTAGATCTATACTAGTAGTTATAGGGCTAGAGACAGACAGCTGCACCACAGTAGATCTATACTAGTAGTTATAGGGCTAGAGACAGACAGCTAACCACAGAGATCTATACTAGTAGTTATAGGGCTAAGGAGACAGACAGCTAACCACAGTGAGATCTATACTAGTAGTTATAGGGCTAGAGACAGACAGCTAACACAGTAGATCTATACTTAGTAGTTATAAGGGCTAGAGACAGAGCGGCTAACCACAGAGAGCTATACTAGTAGTTATAGGGCTAGAACAGACAAGCTAACCACAGTAGATCTATACTAGTAGTTATAGAGAGCTAGAGACAGACAGCTAACCACAGTAAGATCTATACTAGTAGTTATAGGGCTAGAGACAGAGACAGCTAACCACAGTAGATCTATACTAGCAGTTATAGGGCTAGAGACAGACAGCTAACCACAGTAGATCTATACCTAGTAGTTATAGGGCTAGGACATGACCAGCTAACCACAGTAGATCTATACTAGTAGTTATAGGGCTGAGACAGACAGCTAACCACAGTAGATCTATACTAGTAGTTATAGGGCTAGAGACAGACAGCTATACCACAGTAGATCTATACTAGTAGTTATAGGGCTAGGAGACAAGACAGCTAACACAAGGTAGATCTATACTAGTAGTTATAGGGCTAGAGACACAGCTAACCACAGTAGATCTATACCTAGTAAAGTTATAGAGCTAGAGACGACAGCTAACCACAGTAGATCTATACTCCAAGTGAGTTATAGGGCCAGAGACAGACAGCTAACCACAGTAGATCTATACTAGTAGTTATAGGCTAGAGACAGACAGCTAACCACAGTAGATCTATACTAGTAGTTATAGGGCTAGAGACAGACGGCTAACCACAGTAGATCTATACTAGTAGTTTCAGGGCTGAGACAGACAGCTAACCACAGGAAGTCAATACTAAGTAGTTATAGGGCTAGAGAACAGACAGCTAACCACAGAGATCTATACTAGTAGTTATAGGACTAGAGACAGACACTACACCGCAGTAGATCTATACTAGTAGTTATAGGGCTAGAGACAGACAGCTAACCACAGTAGATCTATACTAGTAGTTATAGGGCTAGAGACATGGACAGCTCAACCACAGTAGATCTACTAGTAGTTATAGGGCTAGAGACAGGCCACTAACACAGTGATCTATACTAGTAGTTATAGGGCTAATTGAGACAGACAGCTAACCACAGTGATCTATACTAGTAGTTATAGGGCTAGAGACAGACAGCTAACCACAGTAGATCTATACTAGTAGTTATAGGGCTAGAGACAGACAGCTAACACAGTAGATCTATACTAGTAGTTATAGGGCTAGAGACAGACAGCTAACCACAGTAGATCTATACTAGTAGTTATAGGGCTGAGAGACAGACAGCTAACCACAGTAATCTATCCCAAGTAGTTACAGGGCTAGAGACAGAACAGCTAGCTTGGTAGATCTTATACTACTCGTTACAAACAACGCAAACCAACAGTATCTATACTAATATTATGGTACACCTAACCACAGTGATTATCACAGTTATAGGCTAAACACACTAACCGCATTAATCTATACCTAGTTTTATAGGGCGCATAAACACTTTTCGTAATCTATATAGTAGTTATAGGGCCAGAGACAGACAGCTAACCACAGTAGATCTATACTAGTAGTTATAGGGCCAGAGACAGACAGCTAACCACAGTAGATCTATATACCCACACAAGTAAAGTTATAGGGCCAAGACAGACAGCTAACCACAGTAGATCTATCTAGTATTTAGAGCCAGAACACCTCAACCACATAACTCTCTAGCTAGTTATAGGCCAGACAGACAGCTAACCACGTAGATCTATACTAAGTAGCAGTTATAGGGCCAGAACAGACAGCTAACCACATAGATCTTCTAGTAGTTATAGGGCCAAGACAGACGGCTAACCACAGTAGATCTATACTAGTAGATTATAGGGCTAAGACAAGACAGCTAACCACAGTAGATCTATACTAAAGTAGTTATGGGGCTAGAGACAGACAGCTAACCACGTAAATCCTATACTAGTAATTACCGGAAGCAAAGAGACAGACAGCTAACCCCATTAGATCTATACTAAGTATTATAGGGCTAAAGACAGACAGCTAACCACAGTAGATCTATACTAGTAGATTATAGAGGCTAGAGACAGACAGCTAACCACAGTAGATCTATACTAGTAGTTATGGGCCTAGGGGCAGACCCCTTCAACCACGGTAGATCTATACTATTAGTTATAGGGCTAGAGACAGACAGCTAACCACAGTAGATCTATACTAGTAGTTATAGGAGCTAGAGACAGACAGCTAACCACAGTAGATCTATACTAGTAGTTATAGGGCCCCAGAGACAGACAGCTAACCACAGTAGATCTATACTAGTAGTTATAGGGCTAGAGACAGACAGCTAACCACAGTAGATCTATACTAGTAGTTATAGGGCTGAGAGCAGACAGCTAACCACAGTAGATCTATACTAGTAGTTATGGGGCCAAACAGACAGCTAACCACAGTGAATATACTAGTAGTTATTGAGCTGAAGACAGACAGCTAACCACAGTAGATCTATACTAGATTGTAGGGCTGA